>NW_018204373.1:0-599 GCF_001263595.1 Phalaenopsis equestris | reverse complement strand
TTTTAAAAGTTGAAGTAATGGTATTTTTGATATGATGTGAAATATTGGGTGGTATAAATGTAAAAATTGATGTCAAGGTGTTAGATTTGTAAATACATGGGAATTGAGTGGTATGTGTAAATCTTTCTTTTCATTATTATGTATTGGACAGTAAGGAGACATTACCAGGGGGCTTGGCAGTAAATAGGAGAAGAGCAGAGAGAGGCTTGTCACAACTGAAGGTTCAATACAAAATTTCCTCTTTCTAGCTCTAATTTTAGGAAATATGCTTAGAAATAATAATGATATTTTGGTGCTTTTGTGTTTTAGATTGAAGTAGTAGATTTACTGCCTGATTCCACATCAGGACAGAAAATCAGTTCCTCCGCCTTCAGAAGAATTGAAGCAGAGAATGGTATTCAACAGCAGCAGAACCAACAGAAGATAATTACTATAAAAAATTCTACAAAATTATAAAAAGACAACAGCTGGAAACGCATGCAATTATAGTTCATGTCAAATGTTATATGTCAGATACATAAGCAAAACTCGTGTTTGGCTACCGATTAGAAACGAAGCTTATTTTCAGGTTCATTCATTTCAATTTTCAACTAATCTGC
>NW_018204372.1:0-599 GCF_001263595.1 Phalaenopsis equestris | reverse complement strand
AATCCCGGGAGGTTACAACAGCTTTGTCACCTTCAACGTGACCAACATGATGCCATATCATGAGGTGTCAGTAGCTTCTATAGAGATGGTCGATGCTTCACCAACCTTGGTGGATTGGCAGGGCAGGGAGGAGACCCCAGATTGGTTCGGTCCAAGTGGGAGAGGGCCGGTCGGCTCTCTCTCTAAGGCTAGGGTTGCTGCCCACTCCTAATACCAGTAAGAGTATATTTTTTCTATTTATTTTTACTAAGTTTAGATTTTTTGTTGATTATAGATATTTAATCGTGTATTGTATTAGTGGTTTTTTGTTCATTTGAGTTTGTGAGGGCCTGTGTTCCTCTTTTGGTTCTCAGATGAGGATGAGTCTGTATCCACAACATTGGGTGATGGAAACTGTATTCCTCCATTATTGGTGGTGATATTCCAGGTCTTCTTTCTTCGTCAATCCTTAGGTTGGTGATTTTTGTATCCTGATTGGTTGTGAGAGTCGGAAACTCATGTATCTTGTATTTTTTATTTGATTAGTGCATCTCGTTTTTGTTTTGGTTGTTTTTCCCTATCTCAGATTGCTTTCTTGGTTGTTCTTGCTGATATTTCTT
>NW_018204371.1:0-599 GCF_001263595.1 Phalaenopsis equestris | reverse complement strand
CAACAATGAGCTGCTCAGAGCTGATTCACCACAGTCATTATTCGAAGTCACCCAAATGATGCCCAATTGTAAATCATATTATGTCAATACGTCCGAAGAGTCAAAATTATCCAAAAAGATACCAAAAGTGATCTAGAAACACAGCATGGTGGCGGCGCGTGCAATTTGTGCACTAATATCCTGGACGATCACCAAAGTTGCTTGGAGGATGTCCGATCACAACATGGACTACACCAATGAGTTCGGAAAATCAAAATTATCTAAAAAAACACCCATATTGATGGGCATTTCTAAGTGAATTGATGGCATGTTAATCGAGGTACAATTTAAAATAATAATACTAATAAAAATACAATTAAAAAAACCCCTCAAAACATTCCAAGCAAAATGAAGGAGGATTATAAAATTAAAAAAGAAAATAATAAAATTTTTTATAAAACCTAATAATCTATCCCCATTCCCATCTGCATGTGCCTGCTTCGCACAGTCTCACTGTTCTTCCTTCCCAAAATGGAAAAAATATTGCGTTCGGAGTCCGGACGCAGAACGCAAGCTGCATCCGGACAAAAGACGCGATACACCAGAGGCTGTTTTTTTTT
>NW_018204370.1:0-599 GCF_001263595.1 Phalaenopsis equestris | reverse complement strand
TCTATTGACAAAGAATAACCTTCTCCTTTGCAAACCAGTGGTTACCCCAAAGGATCTCAAAGAGAAATTAGCTGATGTTCCCAATACGATTCCGGTGAACAAGGCTCACTATCAATGTCCAGTGGGGAAACTCATTTACCACGCCCATACTCACCTCGACATTTGTCACACAATAGGTATTGTGAGTCAATTCATGCATGATAACTATGAGCGTCATCTCCGAACTGTCCACGTGATCATTCACTACTTAAAAGACACACCAGACTCAGGTTTGTTTTTCTCGCGCCACACCTCTCATTCTTTTGTTGTTTGTACGGACGCAGATTGAGTCAGGTCCATCCATGATCGACGATCTTAAGTTATTCCTCATTCATTTGGGGAAATCTTGTCATGAAGAAAAGAAAAAATAGTTGGTTGTGGCATAGAGCAGTGTTAAAGTCGAGTTTCACTTTATGTCCTTGAATATTTGTGAAGCTCTCTAGTTACGCATCATGCTCCACGATATGTCGGTATCTATTCCTGACAACCCCAACAACTACTAACACTGTAATGATAATTTAATTCAATTCACAATCTCCACCTAAGTGTTAGGGTTCCTA
>NW_018204369.1:0-599 GCF_001263595.1 Phalaenopsis equestris | reverse complement strand
TTCTTATCAGAACCAAATTGAATTGAGAAAGATGAGCGCAAGCGAGTGGGGAAATTTGGTGGAACTTTGTATCTTCTTCCTTCAGTGCTGCAGTTATAAAAAATTAACATCTTCTCCAAATTTGTATAATGGAAATGAAAATGAAAATGGCTCTGTTTCTTACTCATTGATCCAGGTGCCATGCTGCCTCTGCAAGTTAGTCAAGTAAAAGATGTTATCTTTGCATGTAATACGTGCGTGGGATTTATGCACCTATAAAACAAAAGTTTTTTTAAGGTCAATCACATAATAAATAGTCCCTGAAAAGATCAGAAGTGTAATAAAGAAAATTGCATAAAGAACTTACACAAAACTTTTTATTACATCACCTGAGAAAAAGGTAAATGAATTGATGTTCCCTCCGAGTCATGATGCAAAACACTCCTGCAAAAATCAGTAATTTGCAACACTGAAAACTTCTTCCATGAAGATGAACCAGAAGATAAAATGGGAAAGCAAATTACCCAATGGTATAAAATCTCTTGTCATCTCTGACCAACCGAATAGGCTGTAAATCTTCATTATTTACAGGAAATAGATACCACCTATATAAAAAAAAA
>NW_018204368.1:0-599 GCF_001263595.1 Phalaenopsis equestris | reverse complement strand
TTTTTTGAATAATAAACATTCAAAATTCAAGTTCAAATTCAAGATCATAGAGAGTCCTGATTTGAACATATATATAGTCAAACTAACCGTCTAGAATGGAGAAACCCGAAATCAGTTCAATCAAAGTTAAATCGAGTCCAAATCAAGTAATTAAGCATATTTGGAGGCTTCGGATCATTAATTGAATGGTCAAACAAACTCTAAATTTGACATATTATAGTAAAATCAATTGTCTCAACGAGAGAAATTTAACGGGCCTATACTCACTTAATTTTTAGGTCATTAAGGCTAAAAAATCACTGAAAAATATCCTATAAGCAAAGGGGTTGCAGTTACGAGAGTTATTTGACAAAAGACAATAATGTCCCTAACCCAAAGATTATAAACATACCCCTCTTCACTTGAGAGAGTAAGAAGAGCGAGTCAAATTCTAGTGATGTTTTGGACTAAAGACCTATCAATAATTTTCAGCCTCCACAATGGTCGACCACCGCACTCCATCCCCTACTCGTCGTCGTAAGCGAACTCCGTCATATAACAACGTATCTTTAAATACGGTGCCAAGAAGTATCTTGAATACGGTGTTAGGACATATCCTG
>NW_018204367.1:0-599 GCF_001263595.1 Phalaenopsis equestris | reverse complement strand
ACCACTCAATTCCTATGTATTTAAATATCTAACACATCAACTTCATTTCTTACATATGTTTCATACTAAAAGATTTGTTGCGATGGAGTGATAATTTAACGTCTTAGTATTGTACGAAGATCTAGCACATGCACAAATAATTGAGAGGTAGGAGGATACACCGGGAGTTTTTGTGAAAAAATTCTAGAAAGAGAAATTTTTTGAGCTAATCCCCCATAAGATTGTAGGTACATTGACTCACTTTTCTCCTGAATTAGAGAAAATTAATTCAAAATGTTGATAATCATAAAGATATAGTAATCTAGTTGTAATAGATATAATTGGGCTACAACAAATGAAATTTTGGGTGATAATTACAACAATGGGCTGCAAAGGCTGTAGTTGATGTCACAAAGACTTGCGTTGGTGGCTACGATAGTGTTCGTTGGCCCCAGAGATCATAATTAGAAGTTGTAATATCAGTTAGTCACATAGATCATAGTTGGTTGTAGAAGCCGTAGTTGAGGGCTACCATGATAGTTAGTGTGATAGGTCATAGTTAGTCAAATAGGTCGTAGTTAGAAGCTACAATAGTAGTTAGCTGCAGAATCCATAGCGAA
>NW_018204366.1:0-599 GCF_001263595.1 Phalaenopsis equestris | reverse complement strand
AAAAAAAAAATCATTATTAATAGATGTAAGAAAATTTACTGCGGTGGCGGAATGAGTTATCGTCATAGCTTTATATGAGAATTCAACACACACTCAGATAAAAGAAAACAGCAATTTGCGAGCTCATAAGTTTTAATATGGAAAACACGTGAAGGGAAAAAATCGCGATGTCTGACCCAATTGTAAAAATTCACTATAAATTAATTACAGAGACTCTTTCTCCCACATGCGGGAAAGGGTTACAAAGTCTTCTGAATTATAACGTCGAAGTGTGAATGAACTCATTGTAATAAATTGTGGCAGCTAATGGCGATCGGTGGAGGTCGGGGGGTGGTGGTGACGACGGTCGGTTATGGTCAATTGTGATTTGCGATGCTCAATGGCCGTCAGCGGTGGTCAGTGGTGGTAAGCGGCGATCGAGGTAGCAGGAGTAGTGTTGGACTTTAGCTTCTTATAAAAGTTTCAAGTTTTTTCTCAGATGTCAAACTCCTTTCTTCCTCATGAGAGAAGTGGAGCTCTATTTATAGTGTTCTAGGTGCAATTAATTGGAATGCTCTAGTTCCGACAGACGAAGTCAAATTGACGTGTGCTAAAAAATT
>NW_018204365.1:0-599 GCF_001263595.1 Phalaenopsis equestris | reverse complement strand
AACCGCTATGTGCCCCGCCGGCACGTCAATCGCCGTCCGTGAAGGAGACGATAACCCCATTGCCCGGATCCTCAACCGGCTAAGCATCTGCCGAAGCCTCACAATGTGTCGGATTTTGCTTCGATTACCCATCTAGAGATCGAGATGTCTGTCTCTCTTCTCTAGCGTTCTTTGTGATTTGCTTTGTCTGCTTTTGCCTAGAGAGTTCTGAACTTGTGCGGTTAGATGAGAAGAGGGTGAGGTTAAGAACAACTGGGCTATTTATTGATGCAGGGAAACTAACATGACCCTGCAATTGAATATATTAACGAAAACTTAGTTATCTGATTAGCAAATCTTTTGAGCATATCGGGCATAACAGTCATTATATAAAATTTTTAAATACAGATTGTTGCATCAATTAGAAGATATGCATAAATAAATCAAGAAACGAATTTACAAATAAATAAGAAAGATTTGATTACATGGAAGATTACGATTTATATTCTGTTTCATATTTTTGTATATTTGATAAGCAAATCTTTTGGGCGTATCAGGGCATAACTGTCATTATACAAAATTTTCACAGGCTGATTGTTGCATCAATTATGAGATATCCA
>NW_018204364.1:0-599 GCF_001263595.1 Phalaenopsis equestris | reverse complement strand
GTGATCTTAGGCTCGTTGAATTCGTCTTGTTGAGACGCTCGATTAGACTATAAACTAATCAAATGTGGAATTAATTTGGCCTTCCAATCAAACCCTGAAAGCTTCCAAAGGCCGCTTAACGGATTGATTCGGGCTTGATTTGACTCGGAATGGACCAACTTTGTTGTCACTGGGTCCACGTTGTCAAGCAGATCAGTTTGACTATTATTTTGCTAAAATTATAGCTCTGGATGATTTTTAGTTTGAGTTTAAATACTTTTTCCTCAGAAAACACCCCAAGATCCATGCTATTGGCCTCGAGCGAAGCAATAAAATTTGTTGATGGCGTATCACATGTATACCACTCAATATTTATGAAATTACACATTTAACATCTAAAGTTTAATTTTTTAGCACATACCACCTTATTTATATATGAAAATATATATTTTATTTTCAAAAATTTAAAACTATAATATTTTTTAAGAAATTCCGTTGCTCGTGGCAGTTGATGGCCCCCGCCCGCGTACAGCTAAGAAGAACTCTTCATCGTTCCCTCTCATGCACCGTCCACGTCTTGGTCGCCGCCGCCGCCGCGCCGCCATTCAAACCCAATATTT
>NW_018204363.1:0-599 GCF_001263595.1 Phalaenopsis equestris | reverse complement strand
GCTCTGCCAAGAATTGGTGGATATTCTGAATTTCTTTTGCTTCATCCTGACCCAGATCATGCTGAAATCTTTCATTGAGATCATGACACTAATCCTGTTCCTAAGGCTATTAGAGGTACTATGGTCAATCAGTCTCTTTTGTGAGCTTTTTACTATTAAGACATACAAGAATGAATTCATGCAGTTTTCTAGGACTAGTGTGCGACAGTACGATCTAGAGAACAAGGTAAAAGACTCGAAGATGAAGTTTTATTTCGTCTCTTCCAAGAAGGGATGACCAAGCAAAATCAGGTCGAGTGCCTTTGCTTAGCGAAGAGCAATTTAATCCATCTGCAGAAGAACTTGCTCGGTATGACATGGTGAAGGAAGTGAAACTCAATATTAAAAAACTTCTAGTTGTCGACAGTGGAGAAGATATTGGGTCATAAGGGTTGCGAGCTTTTATATAGGTTTTAACACGAAATCAGCGAGGGAAAAGTGAAAAATAAGGTGTTAGGAAGAGTTGCGGAGAGAAATAGGCAGTTTTGGAAGGGCGAATTTATGTCAAGAAGTACTTTTAAGGTATGTTTTGGCAATTAATGCATATGTTTGCGTTAATC
>NW_018204362.1:0-599 GCF_001263595.1 Phalaenopsis equestris | reverse complement strand
ATTTAAGATTTATGGATTTACTAAATCCTACTAACGCTCAATTCTGCTTCTAGCTAAACACCCCCTTAAAAAGGAAAAAAATATTACATCAGGACTCCGGAGATAGGTTGGCCCCACAAATTTTAACATTGACCAATCCCGGTGTATTACGCTGGATTCACTTGATACATGACGTCCCATCATTGGACTCCGAACGCAAATTACGTCTGGAGTTATGATGTAATATTTTCTCCTTAGAAAGTGAAACATTCTTTTTTATCCATAGAATGTATGTAAAAAAATGAAGTTTAGGCATTAGATATGTAAATACATAGGTGTTAAATGGTACTTGCGTAAATCTTCCTAAAACAAAAAGAACCCACATGTCTTTCATACATTCTCCATATTTTCTTCCCACTACAGCCTGCAGGCGGCCAAAGCAACATAACATTGAGCGATGAGGAGGCTGTGGAAAGAACAGCTAAGAAAATCCACAATCAGAAATTCCAGGAGCTAACGGGCAATGACATTTTCAAGGGCGATGCGACGCCGGCGTCGGCGGAGAAGCCGCTGAGCTCTGCAAAGCTGAAGGAGATGAGCGGCAGCGATATATTTGCTGA
>NW_018204361.1:0-599 GCF_001263595.1 Phalaenopsis equestris | reverse complement strand
CTTCACAAAGACCTATAGACAATTTGCCCAAAAAAGAAATAATAATAAAAGAGCTTCAATGGCTCATCCCTAAAGATTGCTAGTTGATCAACCTTCTCGGCAAATCGCCCTCCTCGATGACTTTTGTCGAAACCCTCCCTTCTCATTCATTCATCTCATTAAGTTTCTCCGAAGAAAACAACCCATTTGGGTGATTTCTTCTTGTTGTCACGAAGACTAGCATTGCTCAGAGCCCATAAGGTTGGCACTAGGCCAAACATCATTATCATCTCTTTGTGAGAACTCAGCTCAATGAGTTTATCAGGAAGCTTGCCCTTCTTAGCGGATTTCATCTGATTGGTCCTAAATAATGTGAATTCAATCCACGCACTTTTACATGATGCGGCTCTCAACAACTTCCCCAAGTGGAAATCATCCAATTTTGTTTTCGTTGAACATGACCAAGAATATCCTCTATCATGAAATTGTTTCAACTTATCTTAAGAACTCGTCTTTCTCGATAAGTTCATATGATCGACATCATGCTCCCTCAGAATGTTCTCGTTGACTACTTACTCTCTATCTAACTCCCTCTCTAGACCAAGCGATTCTTTATCTTA
>NW_018204360.1:0-599 GCF_001263595.1 Phalaenopsis equestris | reverse complement strand
GCGACATTTAAATTAGTTTAATTTTATAAAAATAAAAAATATAAACTGTCACCAATTATCACAAATAATCATTGTTTTAATTCTATATATATGCAATAATTTAAACTCAGGATCTCATAACTAAAAGCCAAGGTTGCAGTCAAGAGAGAGAGGTAGAGTGAGACATGCTTGTGCCTAAATTGATGTTTAGAAGTCACCATACGTCCTTCTGGAACCTCTTATGATCGTGGGATTCCCTTGAGATCCGTGATGACATGTTTTCAACGTACACGTAAGGTTTGACATTTTCTTTTCCCCCTATTTACCTAGAGCACATTTCCTCTAGGTTCAATAATGCAGCTTCTAATGTTAGCAGATAGAGTTATATCGACACATCTATTGAAGCATTCACTTTTGAGGCAAACACCTCCAAAAGGCATTGAAAAGCCAACACCAAACACACCACCTCCGCTCTTAACTCAAATGTCAGAGGCAAAGGATTCATCTATGATGGTATGCCTCCTACCATACTCTCCACTCTTATTCTTATTTTTTATTCTCTTAATTCCTTTGTAACATATTTTGTGGGGAATGACAATATTTTAGCATTGGAGAATCAG
>NW_018204359.1:0-599 GCF_001263595.1 Phalaenopsis equestris | reverse complement strand
GGCCAATCCAAGAAGATCATATTAGCAATCTGAAAATTTAAAATATTTTATGAGTAGTATTTAATTTTCAACATAATGATCATGTGTATATATTTGTGGTAGTTTAGTTATAGATGGTACTATAATTTCTCACCTTTGTCCAAGAATAAGGATTGACAACTAAGGTTGGAATGTTGCCATCAAAAGTATCAACCTTAAAATGAAGAGGTCCTGTGCACAAGAAAAATTATGTAGGATGCAAATATTAATTGAGAACTATGGATTTTAATCATAGCGAGCATTTATAAAATACATCAAGAATTTTATACATATTTACTCAATTTTTAACTATTTTTTTATCACTTGAATCTCAAGCAAAAAGTAAGAGTTTCTTTTTTATATTTCTCTAAAATAATAGAAAGTCAAACAACAATAATGCTTTCATAAATAAGAAATTTGAACGTCCCCAACTAAAACCATTTATTACCCATCTCCAGAGCCAAACCCACAAAACCCGAGCAGCCCGGCCCGCCAGATAGCCATAGGATGAGAGGGTCCTCCTCGGGTTTCGAATCCGACCGCACAAAGTAATAGAACAACTCCGCTCCGCTGTCGTCATC
>NW_018204358.1:0-599 GCF_001263595.1 Phalaenopsis equestris | reverse complement strand
CAATAATGGCTTCGGTGATGGTAGCAGTGGTGGTGGAGGAGGAGTTGATGGAGGCAATGGCAGCGATGGCAGCAGTGGAGTAGTTGGTGGAGGTGATGGAAACGGTAGTGGCGATAGTGGTAGCGGAGTTGGTGGTGATGGTAGTAGTGGAGGAAATGGTGGATACGGTGGTGGCAACGGTGGTGGAGGCAATGGTGCAAATGGAGGAGCTGATGACAATGGCGGCAGAGGCAATGGTACAACTGGAGGAGCTGATGGTGGTGCCAATAGTGGAAGTGGAGTTGGCGGCGATGGTTGTGATGAAGGAGGTGTTGGAGGAGGTGATGACAACAATAGCGGTAGCGGAGATGTTGGCAATGGAGGAGTTGGGGGAGGCAGCAGAGGTATTGGTGGAGGAGAAGCTGGTGCGCCCATTACGGGTGGAAGCGACGGCGGAGAAGTTGGTGGGCCCATTGCGGGCGGAAGCGGCGGCAGAGCAGATGGTGGAACTGGAGGTGATGGTAGTGGCAATGGTGGCGGCTATAGAAATAATGGTGGTGATGGTGGTGGCGTTGATGGTGCTGGTGTTATTTTGGCCCCCAATTAATGAACTAAGGTAA
>NW_018204357.1:0-599 GCF_001263595.1 Phalaenopsis equestris | reverse complement strand
TTTAGGGACTAAACTGACACCTTCTGGTGCTACAATAATCCCCTGCAAAAAATCAGGGGATTAGTTTGACACTTTCTCGTTTACTTTATGTTATCATTAGATTTATAAGATTCACAATGAGTTAGACTGCCTTACTGCTTTAGTTTCTCGATCTATCTCCTCTGGAAGTCTTAACCAGGCTGAAAACATAACTGACTCGGCAATGGTAATTTGTGAAGAGTGTATGTCATTTTGTTCACAATATCCTGACACCCTTGCAAATGTTGCTTGTACTTTGGGGTATCCCTCAATTCTTATATCTCCTTCAATAATGCCACTTGTTTTTCTTCCACAAAGAACATCCATTAATGTTGTTTTTCCCGCTCCACTAACTCCCATCAGAGCTGTAAGGATGCCAGGCCTTAATGCACCTGTAATATTTTGGAGAAGTTGTAGCCTTTTCTCTGAAAATCCACGTTCTGTCACTTCCTGTTATACAACAGTGATTGAATGAAAAATAGGAAGCATATTCATTATCTTGATTATTTTTTATGTATTCAATTATTTGAGTTTGTAGCTCTATGTAGGCACTGTAGAAGAGATGATGAAAGCTTAAGAGT
>NW_018204356.1:0-598 GCF_001263595.1 Phalaenopsis equestris | reverse complement strand
CCCCCAAACTTGAATTTTTAAATAGTTTAAAACATTATGGTAGAAAACAAGTATGAAGAGAGAAAAAATTACAGATTAATTATCTATCATAGGGTTCTAAACATGAAAATAAAATAGGTACGAGTGGTAAAAATAAGTGTGTAGCAGTAAGTAAATCTCAAAAATAGGTTTAGCATGAAAAGTACAATGTAAGGAACTACTCTCACACACAAGCACAATATATATATGAAGTGGAGTAAAAGGA
Organism: Phalaenopsis equestris; assembly: GCF_001263595.1. Classification (NCBI taxonomy): domain Eukaryota; kingdom Viridiplantae; phylum Streptophyta; class Magnoliopsida; order Asparagales; family Orchidaceae; genus Phalaenopsis; species Phalaenopsis equestris. The sequence continues at coordinate 354 of NW_018204356.1, read as the reverse complement.
AAATAATAGTGCAATGAAAACTAAAAACTCCAAAATCCACATCAGAAGTACACATAAAATCACAATGTCTAATACAATCAAAATAGTTGAAAATCAACAAGACATCAGAATCACTACTCCTCCCCCTCCTCCTCATCATCATCCTGATCCATAGCCTTGCAGTGCTCAAACAACTAATACGGAGGATAAGCAAAGAACTCTACGCTCTAGTCTCCTCTTAGAATGCTCACTAGAGACTTATTCAAACTCTCTTCATAATCACTTTTGTGTTTCAGATAATGTTCTTCGTTCTCTTGAAGCTGACATTGAACAAAAAGTATATCACCTTTTGTATATGCAACTGCTCCATTACCT
>NW_018204355.1:0-598 GCF_001263595.1 Phalaenopsis equestris | reverse complement strand
TTTTCTATTAAGTAAAAATTAGATAAATGCCCAAAACAATAATTATTTAATTAATAATATTAATGTTAAATTTTACATTAATTAAAATTATTGAACAAATTTAAGAATTCATCCGAGTCATTGAAAGTGAATTTATTTATCAATCAAATTAAATAGGTTATTATTTTCTTTTATGTAAAGCAATAATTATGGGATTTTTTCTTATAAAAAAGAGGAATTGGACCATTGCACCGGTTCAGTCGAATTGACCCAAAGTGGTTGGTTTCATACCTTTAAAAAGGTGTAGAGCTGAGAGCGAGAGATGGACCCAGCGCGAGTGGGAGATCATAATTGAGAGGGAATGGCTTTTGTGTGATGCCAAGAGTGGATCACGGCAAGGAATTTGGTCATTGCAGCAAGGACTTTTATTCTTCCTCCTATTTGGCCATGATGGAAGGTAAACCTAAACTGAATGAAGGTCTCCTATTCTCCTTCTTGGAGGCAAATAGATTAGCTTGCCAAGGTTTTTAAAAGTTAAAAATATATATGGAATGTGTTCAATTTAGAGAATAATATTGCATACTTTTATTGATAGGAAGAGAGATATAAATACATATTA
>NW_018204354.1:0-598 GCF_001263595.1 Phalaenopsis equestris | reverse complement strand
TTTAATGACTTGATGTGAGATTGATTTAATTAGGATTGGATCAATTTTGGTACCATTGAGTTTATCTCATTAAGTTGGCCACTTTGACTATAATTTTGTTGTAATTGGATTTCTAGATGATTCTTAATCAAAATTTGAACATTTCTTACTCCAAAAAATGCCTCGAAATTTGTATCATATCTCGAGATTAATGTTGGACGATGAAAATTTGTTGATGGCATATGAGTTAAAAATATAACTAAATAATTATATAGTGCTTTTAACTTATTACACTTGAATATATTTGTTCAATCATGATTTGAAAACCTAATTATGTAGTTGTATTGCCTAATAATTTTGTTACATTTGTCTAAGAATTTAATTACATTAACTAACACGCGATGTGTGAGATCAAAGATAATCTAGCTTTCACATAAAACGTAACAAAATATCCTAACGCAATTTTTTTTCCCCCTATCACAGTTGAGAATAGATTTCGGGGGCAATTACATACATGCCATGCAGTTCTTGTGAAGTTCTTATATCACATCAAAAATACTTTGGACTAAAATAACCAACTGCAAGTGAGGACCATTTTGTCATTTTTTTTCTTATATAT
>NW_018204353.1:0-598 GCF_001263595.1 Phalaenopsis equestris | reverse complement strand
TTAGGCGTTAGATATGTAAATAAATAAGAATTGAGAGTTATGTATGTAATCCTCCAAAAGAATAAAAAAATATATATTATTTAAGATATATGAAAGAAAGTGGAGAAGAGATCGAATTGATATAAAAATAAAGGAGATAATATTAGAACTCAGTGCTGGCCTCAAATCCTTTGAGCTAAGATAAGTTAATGGGATTACGTTACTTCTCAATGCAATACAATAATTATTTTCTTATTTCTTATTTCACAATTTCAATTTTCTTTTTGCTTACTATTGTAAGTCTAACATGATCAATCTACTTTCTTGACATTAAATACGTCAGCCAACTTGCATAAGATAATTAAAGGAACGGATATTCTACTTTCACCACACCCAAAAAACTTGAAAATTTATATTCAATTTTAATGTTGCATAGTTTTTCTTGTTATAGCACTTGATTGCCCACACTCATTAGAACAATATAGAAATGCACATGAAAAAATGTTTCACCCTGAAGAACTAATTTAACTATGATAGTCCGTGGAAACTGATTGGGAGACTAGGGTATATTGTGTTAGCTAAAATCAGCTTAGAAAAATCAATATTACCCTTATTTTGC
>NW_018204352.1:0-598 GCF_001263595.1 Phalaenopsis equestris | reverse complement strand
TCAGTCTTCTTTAAAGATTCTCCTATGTAGAATAAGAAGAAGTGGTCTGAGCTTAGTCGGGATAGGTTGTTTGGTCATGAATCTGCCGGCATCGCTTGACTTTCTTTCTTCTTTCAAGAGTAGTGAGCAGGCAGGGGAGAGGAAGCTCGGTACAAGGCGCTAGATCTGACCTATGCTTGACTCGGGCATTCTCTATCTTATAGACTGAGATACACAAGACTGAAATCAGACAAGAGACAGACACCATAAAGACTGGTATTCGGTCTTTTCTCTGTCTTCTCCCTCTTAGTTCATACAGATAGAAGCCAAAGACCTACTCTCGTCTTCCAAGTCTACTTTCTGGAAGGTGATGAAAAAGCTTCTGAATTTCTCTGAACTTCCCGGCCATCGGTCTTCAATCGCTTGTTCAATTGTACAAACGAATATTCATTCGACTGGCAACTGGCATCTTCCCTCCCCCCTAGCTAATTGAAGACCAGCTTCCTCTTCGTATTCACTACGTGCCTTGTGGGTTTCTCTTCTCTGCGGTCTGCTTAAGCCAATAAGATATATAGAAACTAAAAGGCTATCTTTGAGTAGAGCAAGAAGGCAGGAAAAC
>NW_018204351.1:0-598 GCF_001263595.1 Phalaenopsis equestris | reverse complement strand
TGAAAAGTGTGCTATTAAGAACTCCTAATTTGAATATGATGGACATGCATGATAGGGTGATTTGTACGCTCACTTGCTTTACAATTTGTTGATGTGTCTTAGGCTTTGGAGGGCTAGAGGGTGGACAAGGAGAATTCTTTATATGCAGATTTTTCCTTCCATATTAATAATCTGTCGAAGGATGCCAATGATTCGTGATCATCAACAGGAATATTTCTCATCTGCCGAATGACCCTCTCAGAGGTTGTGGTGGATATACTATTTGAATTGGTCACTACTAATGATGAGCTTGCGAGAAATAAAGGGGACTTCTTTTCTATTGCTAAAAGATTATAGTTCGACAATGCTTTGGTGTGAGCTAAAGCCAAACTGTCAAAGATGCAAGATTGAATCACGAATTTTAAGGAAGATATAATGGAGCTAAAGGACTACATCGCTGCCTTGGAAGAAAAAGGGAGACTAGCTTAGGTATGACTATCAGAATGCACTGAGAACTGAATGAAGTGAAAGCTAGTGTTGGCACTATTTTGGTTAAAGAGTTGTCTGTTGGAAGCTGTCGGCCACCGGAACCGAAATCCCGTCGCCCGCTTCGGAAGGA
>NW_018204350.1:0-598 GCF_001263595.1 Phalaenopsis equestris | reverse complement strand
GCGAAGGCAACTAACGGGCCTGCAATTAATCGGTTCGGGTTAGGTCCGAATCCGGATCGACCCGGTTTGATGATTCCAGTCACGTGCGCCGCCTTCTCCTGTTAAATGCGCGCACATGGGAGTTGCGGCAGGATGGGGCCCACACATGTGCGGGCCCAACGTTTTTTTTTTTCCAGCTGATAAATGCCGTTGTCGATTTGGACCCGCTTGTTACGGACAAACCGGTGCTTCATAAGACCCGCATTTGGTGGAGGAATGCATCTAAATTTTTATGTCTACGTAAACAATTTTTGAAGCTATATTTGTTGCGTATATTGAATCCAAAATGCATGAAAGTGGAAATAAATGCATTATTAGAAATATTAAATGTGAAAACGTGTTTGATATGATATTTTATATAGTTTAAAAATTAAATGTATTTTACATTAATTATAAGTCATTAAATTCTAATTTCTATAAGAATGTGGCAAATCATGATGTTTAATGATGCAAGAAAATAAATAAAAGATTTTCTTACCTCTCATAAAAATATTTCTAAGGAGCTTGTTTTATTCGGGCTTAAAACCCTCACCTTTATCAAAATTGTATTCATTGTTTA
>NW_018204349.1:0-598 GCF_001263595.1 Phalaenopsis equestris | reverse complement strand
TCGCTCGAAAATTGATTCAAATTTTGGCTCAGATCTAGATCGGATCAAAATTAATGAGCCAAGGTACGAGGCAAAATTTTGAATCGAATTTTTTTTCGAGCCAACCCCAACCATAATGACTAAGAAATTGGATCTTTAACATTCCTAGTGATGTTAGGGTTGCGAATTTATTGAATATAACTCGAAATCGGATCGTTAACATCCCTAGTAATGTTAGGGGTGTGAATTTAGTGAATATAACTTGAAGATTGTTTATTGCTCGAAAATTATTTTGAATTTTGGCTCTGACCGAAGTAAATGAGCTGATCTATAAGACAAAATTTTGGATTGAGTTTTTTTCGAGCCGATTTTTAGCCGACCCCAACTTAACTCGAAATCAGATCATTAACAGCCCTAGAAATAACGCATCAAACCAATCTCGGAGCAGCTGCATAGAACGAATCCCGAGCTGAACTAGAAGCTATGAACTAAACTTCAGGATCTGAAAACTTGTTCAGAAGAGGTGAATGATTTTCAACTTCAGCTATGCATTAATAGTTGTGTGAACAACATATCACAACTACTGAAGTTTTGTTCAAAACAACTTAAGTTAGCCATG
>NW_018204348.1:0-598 GCF_001263595.1 Phalaenopsis equestris | reverse complement strand
TTTACCTTTTTGCAGTTTTTATCATCTAAATATTCATATCACATAACAAAACGCCACCATTTTCATTTGCAAAAAGTGAAATATACCCTTTCATATATAGGTAAGGTGGTAAATATGTTAAAATTAAGGGTTATATTTTAAATATGCAAACATATAAGATTTGTGTGGTATTTATGTAAAATTTCCAAACGGACCCTTAGTTGAACAATAATTGTAGAAAGCCTAACACAATACATTAGCCCCAGTCCATCAACATCTTGAATCGACAATTGTATTTTGCCTCAATCATTCTCATTAAAACAAATTGCAGATAGACAACAACAGATTTAACAAAGCATATCAAGAACACAAAAAGAAATACCCACATCAAACAATAGTGTATTTGAATAAAATGCGTACTGCATTTACTTCATAAATTCCAACCAAATCTATACCAAATACTTGTTCAAACATAAATAAATTCTATAGTTATTAAAGTCATGATCTTTGTGGTCATTCTGATCAAAACATAAGACTAACTACCAGATTCATTCAAACAATTAGTATTTCCTTTTATTTCAAAAGAAAAAGAAGAACCTGCTCGCCAAAAGATTATCCC
>NW_018204347.1:0-598 GCF_001263595.1 Phalaenopsis equestris | reverse complement strand
TGCTGGTGGATGTGTTTGTGCGTGGGTGTTGGTGACGATAAATTTGTTTGTGTGTGGAATTGCGGTGCTGATGATTTGTTACATTCTTTTGTTATAGCTCAAGGTATATGTTAATCATTATTTTCATTTTAGTATCACAGTGATTAAAACCAAAGAGGTTGTTCATCTGCAATGTGGGATAAGGATACAAAGATAGTATTTTGCTACTTATGCTTCAAAGAGGTCGAACTGAAAATAGTCTGTCAATTTATCTCAACATGAAAGACAGTTCAAATATTATTAAGAAAGTCAAAGAAATTATGCGCTGAGAGTTTGATAAGATGCAGATAAAAAATGAGTGGGATTAGCTAAAGAATGACGGTTTAGCTCACATAACTATAGGAGACTATTTTACAGGCGTTCTCTATTAAGTCAATCAGTTAGCTACAGGAGATAGTTTTACCGGTACCCACGGAGAATCACGAAAAACTATGACTGTTTTCGGTGGGCAAATGGCTAAAAAATTCCACTTCCATCCGGCATGGAAAGCATCTCTGGAGGACGGCTTAGCTTGTGACATACGACGTCTGCATTTTAAAAATAATATTATCATATTATT
>NW_018204346.1:0-598 GCF_001263595.1 Phalaenopsis equestris | reverse complement strand
TAATCTTTGAAAAAACTATAATTTAAACGGAATGGTTGATTTTCTCAACTTAATAATAGTTTATAAAGCCCCTAATAAAGCCTTAGTCCAATTATAAATTTATTTATAGCTTTATCTTTTACAACAAATATCTAAACTCCTTTACCTTCCTTCATCCGTTGAGCCTTGGCTCAGGCTTACATTAAGGGGGAAAAAAAAGAGAAAAGATTGTTGATATGAAGGATTAGACCTTTGAGGACGTGTCTTTTACTCCTTTAGGGGCTTTTTTTTCTTGGTTTCTTAAGAAAAAAAAAGCTTGTTTGTTGTTTGCTTTATAATGCAGGAGGGTTTTTTAGTATTAAGAAACTAACATCAATATTATTTTCTTATTAAATATACTTTATTTTAATGTTTTTTTATTTATAATTATATATAAATATGGGTTGATATTTTATCATGAATTTTGATATTTAGCAAAAATTCTAAAAAAAAAAGGATAAATGAGAGTACTAGATTTGTAAATAGCAATGTTTCAAATGCATGTATGTAATTGCCACTTTTTTATTTTAGTTTTATGAAGGTATTTGATTGCTTCCAGATGTAAAAGTGAGAAAAAAAA
>NW_018204345.1:0-598 GCF_001263595.1 Phalaenopsis equestris | reverse complement strand
CTAAGAATTAAAGTTAAAAAAAAAATCCTTACTTGTTGTCACGCAGTCATGATTGTTTGGCGTGTAAGCATGTTAGCGACACCCTCTCACTAACGGACCCACCTAACTTCTTCCTCCCAGCACGCCACGTGTCCAAAAATAACAGAAAAAAAAACAAAAACAATATTTCTCCAAAATTTAATTTAATTCATTGACATAAATTTTCAACCGTTAGATCTTTTCGTATCGTTCTCGAGATTGCCGATTACAATGAAAGAAAAAAAATTTGTACAGTAATTCAGATATTCCCATTATTTTCTCTCTTCTGCTCGATCGAGAGAGAGAGAGACATAGAGATGCGTATTCGAGGCCGAAGCGATATTGAGCGAGATTTGGATCAGACGACGGTGAAAAAGGAGTGGGGATTTCTTGCAGGCGCGGCAAAATCCATGCTCTGTTCTCAGATTGGGACTAGCACGCCGCTTGTTGCAGAGAGTTCCGTGTTCGTTACTGCTCTTATCCTTTGAGTGTCACCCTTTCCTTCAATCATCGCGGTGAGCAAACATAAAGGGGGAGGGTCAGGGGTTAGGGTTGAATCTGGAAGAGGATGGCGCTCTTC
>NW_018204344.1:0-598 GCF_001263595.1 Phalaenopsis equestris | reverse complement strand
TAATACATACAAAATCAATATATTTTGTAATGTGACAATAGTAATGGACAAAATTTGTTATTTACATTTACAACATTACGGTGCGAAAAACCTAAGCATAAAAAGATGTATTCGGCTTCTAAAAAGTTAGTGAAACGGATAATTTTGATGTGATGACGAAGGTTTAGGTGTAAGATACGTAAATATATAAAAATTATGTCGTATATATGCAAATGCCCCCTATACAATGCTCTTATTAACCTGGCTTGGCCTGAATTGGTCCTTGCCTCATCTACGAATCTTACAAAATGCTGCAAACGTACATATTATAATTCTTATACTTGCAGCCAGATTACAATCAATTGCTGATTCTAAAGTTGGCAGTGAGAAAGGATTTCACTAACATGCATAATGAAATACATTCCAACTAATTACAAATTTCACCCTATGTAAATAAATAATAAATAAATAATACAGAAAATCTTACAGCAAAGTTTAGAAATCAGAATGGTATATGCAAACCAAGCTGGAATGAGTGATGGGAGTGCGGCAGAGAGGGCATTCAGGCTTCTCGTTGCACCATTCCATGATGCAATTCCTGAAAAAAAATGACATTTTT
>NW_018204343.1:0-598 GCF_001263595.1 Phalaenopsis equestris | reverse complement strand
GAAGAGGAGTCGTACCCACATAGTCACTCTTGTTGCGGTGGCTCACATTAAGCCCGCCTCTTCTATGAAGAAGAGGCCGACGTTCGATGGTGATGTGACGTGGCGTCCAATGGCGATGTGACACAACACTCATCAATCTTCTCTAGGTGGCTGACAATAGTGGAAGGGGGGACTGCGATGGCTGGGTTTTGAAATCACAATAAGGAAATAAAAGTATGGTAAGATAAATGCCTCAGTGGGGTCGAGATACAGTCGAAGCACCACTCAAACCCTTGGAGACGATTACCACCATGATCGAGGGATAACCAGAGCACTATTTTGACGTTTTGTACAACCTTCAAAGAAAAAATACCAAGGGACCTGAATTTAGATATAAAAAATAAGACCCCTAATTCCATACACATCAACTCCTATTTTTAAAGAGGATTGACCTAATTGGGAAACACTAAAATAATAAAGTGAATAAAATCAGATTTATAATTTTAGGAAAGACTTTTTAATGTAAGGAATAAGGATAAAATCAGATTTCAGATTTGAGGAAAAAATTTAAAATTAAGAAGTAGAATAAAAATCATATTTCAGTTTTAGGAAATGTAAA
>NW_018204342.1:0-598 GCF_001263595.1 Phalaenopsis equestris | reverse complement strand
CGAGATTCGTGTCATGCCTCGAGATTCATGTTGGACGATAAAAATTTATTGATGGCATATCAAGGATCAATAAATGCAAAATTTAATAAAAAAAAAACAAAAGCAGTTAAATCTGAAAATAGTTGGCATAAAATTGATGGCAAAAGCGGCAAAAACACAGGCTGCAACATTCATCCTTATCAGAAATCATTCATTCCAATCTGCAATAAAGGAATGATATTAATATTATTAGGACATGCCACATGCCTGCTTCATTACATTTATGTTGTTACATAAATATTAAATAGTACTAATTACAGACTCTGAATTAGAGGTGAGGGTGGTTGCCAAAAGGGTGGGTTCTTGTGGTTGGTACAAGAAGATAATATCACAAATTTTATATCATATATTTTGTATATTTAATGATGTATTATTCATCATCCTAAGCAAATTCTTATACTGTTTGATAAATTCTGATGTGAGTAAGCACGTATATTTGTACATGGAAAAAAATTGTGCATGAATCTCGAAGAAATCTAAGATCCAAGAGAAGTCAGGAGGGCCCACCCAACGACAGATTGGCGAACCAGATATCCTACAGGATATGGTAAGCTCGAGG
>NW_018204341.1:0-598 GCF_001263595.1 Phalaenopsis equestris | reverse complement strand
CTTTCACTCGAATCGAACCCTGCTCTGATACCAGTTTGATCGAAATTTCAAAACAATTCAAAACTTTACTGAGGCTTAAGATCAATTAGAAACTAAACCACAACACAAAATAACTGGAATAGAATCTAAATAAAAGGACAATCAAAGCAATCAAAAAAACACACAAGAATTTTACGTGAAAATTTCACGGAGCCAAAATTTCACTATGAAACCAAAGAGCTTTACAGAGAACTCACACCAGTTTCTTCTCTACACACAAGGAAACTTAAAGGACTCGCTCCTAAGCGTTTCCTGCTCCGATTCGACGCGAAAAGATCACACTGAGATCACATAAATCCTCCTCTTCGACACTTCTCTCATTCACCAAGAACTTGTCGAAGAAACTTCGCAAAAGAACTTAACCTTACATCGCTCGAATTCGAGACTTAAAACTCAAAAACGGAGTAACTGCATCAGGCACAAAAGCGCTCGTCTCTCAGGAAGGAAAGATCGCGCCCAACAAATTGAACGTTCCGACACTCGAGCGCCGGTTTCAAGCCGACCCTAGAGCACAGGTTTCACAGTCAACACCGGTGTGCTTGGGCGCCAAAAGAGGGCA
>NW_018204340.1:0-598 GCF_001263595.1 Phalaenopsis equestris | reverse complement strand
AATTCCAATTTCATTTTTATAATTTTCTCTTTGTTTTCATTAATCCGAAGATAATTTTGGTTTATTTTTTTGGTTTTTCTTTATCAAGTTATGATTTTTTTGAAGGTTTTAGAATTATTCTAGATTATATTGAAAAGAAAAATATAATTTTTCTATTTATCTAACGAGGAGCCACGTCATACCTCAGATGGGTCAAACTCCATGTGACGGTATTTGATTTGCGGGGCTTTACAAGTGGGTAGCCACATGGCCCGTAATTTTTTCCATTTCATATGAATAGATTCAGAGTGTGGCTAGATCGGAGATGTCCACTTTTGAAGCATGGAAATGGACGACATCGATGCATCATCCCCATGGGATGATGGAACAAGAACCATCCACGATCTAGGGTTAATATTTATATCGATTTTCCACCAATTTTCATAGTTTTTGTTCCTAAAGCTTCATTTAGACTAGGAGAACAAATCTATGCATTTGATCAAGAGTGCTATGAAAATTTTCTTTTTAAAGGTCTAAACCCGAGCAAGGAAATAGGGTTAGAGGCCTATACCTTGGTCCAAGAGGTGTAGCCTCGATTGGAAATGTTGTGAAGCTTTGC
>NW_018204339.1:0-598 GCF_001263595.1 Phalaenopsis equestris | reverse complement strand
TTTTTTTTATTATTTTTTGAAAGTGCTCTCTAATAGACCAATCAAACGCTATAAACAATCTGTCATCGTGCTGAATACAAGACACGTCAATAGAACTGCAAGCATAAATGGTTAGACTCGCCCAGTGGCCCACGTTTCGCAGCTACATTCGTACATGCTTACAAATCATTTTAAATCTTTTAAGGCAGTGTTAAAAATTAATATGAATCATTTTTTTTTCACAAAAAGACAATCCATCTCACATCTAGCAGACTTAACATAATCTGGTAAAAACTTTTAAAAAAGGCAAAAAAAGATGGTTTGATATAAATAATAAAGAGAGAAGGAAAACAAGGAAAACTTTTGTAGGATAGAAAGGGACTCCAATAGAGTGACACAATTAGGAGCATGTATATGTTATAAATTTCAGGCTATCCACACAATAACCAATGCAAGCCAACAGGTTTTGACGAAAACCCTAAAATTACCAGTTTCTACTTGCAGGCCACATATTTAATCATAATTACCAAAGAGAGAAATACGGAGAAGAGAGGAAGAAGAAGGGAAATGGGTAGGCGATTACCAGGAAGAGCTCGGCAAGGATGGGATCGGGAAGAGC
>NW_018204338.1:0-598 GCF_001263595.1 Phalaenopsis equestris | reverse complement strand
TTTATATTGTGGTTTGGGGTTAACTCGGGTATCATTTGGTATTATAGCCAGTCAAACCCTATTCCTATCGTAGAGTTTCTCAGCATCCGCCTTAGCCCCCCCAAAAAATTTTCTTTCATATCTTCAACTGCCTCTTCCAATTCCAAATCCCAATCATGTCATCATGAAGATACATGCTGGAATGTACTTGGGACAAGATACAGCGAGAGATTTGTCTGCTTCAACAGACACAGAGATTGATGATGGAACACATAGTAGAATACCCTCGACCTCAATCTGGAGAGTCCAAGGGGAGATAGGGACGAGGATCTGAATTCATTTGATAGGACAGACGTCAGTGCTAAGTAATACAGGCCCCATTGCTTCGAGATTCACCACCAGAGGAGGCCGAGGGAGGAGCCCTCATATGGAGGCACAGGAATTTCGACATCAATGTGGATTTATCAGAGTTCGACGGTTGTATGAATCTAAATGACTTTATTGACTGACTGCAACATGTTGAACGAACCTTTGATTATACAAAAGTTCAAGAAAATAAACGAGTAAAATTACCAGCCATCAAGCTGAAGAAGAGCTCTTCCTTATGGTGGGAAAACTT
>NW_018204337.1:0-598 GCF_001263595.1 Phalaenopsis equestris | reverse complement strand
AAAAAAATTAATAATACCTTGAAAAGAAGAGAATATCCAGTTATGAGTGCATTATTGATACAAATATGCAAATTTCTGATTGATGAAAAAGATAACCATAGATAGATTTACCGGCTATATTTCCTCAAACAGTGAATTTTAAAAGTGCAAAACTCAGCAATATTTACCTGACTCTCCTAGAAAAGCAGATAGATAATCATTTGCTATTTTAAGAAAATATAGAGTCATGGTTTTCTCCAACACAAAAGGGCCTGTGCAACAAACTTGCATCTAGGCTAGGCTGCTCACAAATGCTATTCTAAGCACTAAACCATAGAACTAACTTGCTCATGTAATTTCATAAATCACAAAATCCGGTTATGCTGAACAACAATCAAATTCAAGTATGCCAAGTACTGAAGAACAGTTTCTCGGTGGAATTAGTGCTTACATAAAACACGGCAAATCAAATTAGACCAACATTGACTCGTGAACTAATTGTGCCTCAAATGTAAGACCTTATGAGGCTTTATGATTAAAAGTAAGATTTAATTATCATCTAAAACCATATCTAGGAGTTGTCACAAGCGGTTGTAGCTTTCTGTAAAGATGATCGTAG
>NW_018204336.1:0-598 GCF_001263595.1 Phalaenopsis equestris | reverse complement strand
AAACTGGTTTGATCTTTTGCATTTATAGTAGAGATTATGTGAGAAGCTGTGGAGAATGATAATAGCGAGCCAACCACGAAAGTTGAATGATGACAATTAGGAGACAATAATCAGATAACAACAGTTAGTTAATAGTGACCGAAAGACGATAATCCAACTATATAGATAGTGTTAGTGCTTGATGATATGTGGGATCAATTGTACACACATCACAATATATTTATGAATTCATATACTCGAAAAGTTAAATTCAACTATAGATTTGTTTAAAGTAAAGTTTAAATAATGTTTAATTTAATGTCAATATAATTTAATTCAATTACTTTGAGATTTGGATTTGATCGGTGTGGAGATGTATTAACACTTATTGCTTTTGTTGGCGTTTGAATGAGTCTCCATCAATGATGAAGAGTTATGTGGACACAAATGGAGACGTTGATGTATTATTAGTAGTAAATAAATAATTTTTATACAATGTATCTCATAAAGCTAGATAAGGCCAATGATGATGTCTTGTGCGGAAGTGTGTTTCATCATGCTTAGAACATGAATGTTTCATATTTAAAAAGAGTCATAAATGGCCCACAATATAATATTT
>NW_018204335.1:0-598 GCF_001263595.1 Phalaenopsis equestris | reverse complement strand
TAATTGTAAACCCTAAGCTCTTAATTTTGAAAGCTAAACTTTGGGTTAATTTAACAATCGTGACTTAAATTTAAAAGTTATCATTGAATTCGATTTTAAACTTTAGAATTTCTAGTTTGAGAAAGCCCCAAAAAATTAATATTATCTTTAAAAGCCTTAAGAGCCTTAAATTTTAAAACTTTCAAATTTTGAATACTTTTAAGCCTAAGGGGCCTCAAAGTTTTAACATTTTCAAAATTTTCAACTTATCTTAAAATTCAAATGATTCATTTTGTTAGTTTGAAAATTCAGGGTTAAAGTGGTTACAAAGTCCAAATCATTCAAAATTGTGGCAGCTTCCCAGTGTCAACCCCCGTTTGGGGGCACGGGAGAATATCAGTCTTCCCAGTTGTCTTAAAAGGCGAGCTGGTCAGTGTTGTGAGACACTACGGCCGGGCAGCGAAAGTATAAATTTAACCCGCGATCTTAAACGACGCATCGGGCCTTTAAATATACGATAGAGGAAGAGAACGATGTTGGCGGAGGACTTCGGGTGTTTTGTTGCGAGGCAGAAATCGCTTTGTTTCAGTTTCAAGTGAACAGAATAAAGGGGAGAGGG
>NW_018204334.1:0-598 GCF_001263595.1 Phalaenopsis equestris | reverse complement strand
AAAAAAATTAATTTAATACATAGGTGAGCATGTCTGTAGACATGACAGACCTTGATTGGAGTCTTGATGCAAAACTGCATCAGGACACCCGATGTCATATTTTGTCTATGCTATAGAGGCATGAAGCCTGAAAAAAATCAGACATGTTTGAAAAAAATACATAAAAATGAGTGCATGCCTCATACTACTAAAGATCGGTGAGATGTTGCTCATACTGAGACGACCTGGGAGGGGTTGTTCGATTGATGACATCTTTATCGTCGCCACCTAAGATACAACTCATCATCCCTAATTATAACCACATGCTTTGAAGGAGGAAACCCATTCATGTTGATCCCAAACATCTACATATTCTATGTAGCACTTATTATAAAAAAAAATCAGCTGGGTACATTTGTAAATATGAATGTTATGGACGATCTGTTTGTAATTATCTCTATTTTTGGTGTAAAAACGACCAAATTCAAAATAAGGAAGCGACAGTATTGGACCTTGTTGTCAGTGCCAAACTATAATTTAAGCCCCACTAGATTATTCATTTATGTCAATGATGTGATGGGTAGGAGTACCAAAAATTTACATTCATACCCCCTCAATT
>NW_018204333.1:0-598 GCF_001263595.1 Phalaenopsis equestris | reverse complement strand
CATTACATCATTATGAGTAAGTCATGAATGTTATTGGCTATTGATTAGCCTAAGATTGGGTTTGAAAATAATTTTTTATTGACCATATATTCTTGCTTCTTTTCTTATAAGAAATGCAATCATGCTTATAACATTGTTTTTTATAAAGGTGAAATGTAGATATTAAATTGAGATAAAATTATTTTATTTAATAGATAGTTCTTTTTTTTTTTAATTTCCAGAAGCTTGATTAAAAAGTGATAAGCAATTTATTTAAAATATTGTCAACAAGCCGAGCTAGCTCTTCTTGATGTAAAAGTTCTATAAGGTGCAAAAACTAAAGCTTGATTAGCTGTCTCATGAAAGAAAGAAATTTTATTTTTTATCTAAGGTTGTAAAATGTCTCATTCATGTGTTATTGCAAAGGAACATTGCCACAAAATAGTGGTCACATATTTTTATGTCTTGAAGGATTTTACAGCCTATTGAGGACTTAATTGATTTAGATTGCATGATTTTATCATTGATAATAGATTGTAGAGTTTAATACATTCAATCACATTAAATAATTGACTCAACATAGTAGCTTAAAGTTCAAAGCCTAGTTATTAACTTCCTC
>NW_018204332.1:0-598 GCF_001263595.1 Phalaenopsis equestris | reverse complement strand
CTATTAATCCAGAATTGGCCCAAAATTGACTCAAAATTGGCCCAAACTAATTCAATTTTAACCGAAATAGAGATTGTAACTTATGTTAAACCGGTTATACGGGTCAGATTCGGGATGACGGGTTAAATACGGGTTGAAATTTTCGACCCGTATAATATTTGGGTCGGGTTTAGGTCAGACATATTCTAGTAGGGTCAATTTCAGATCAAACTTAAACCAGACCCGCTAACCCGAATTAACAACCCTATCTAAAGTATTTCCTAGTCGGGACAGTAGTAGGCATGTTACTCTTCTCAGACTTCTTCCCACTTAGAGTGGCTATGACTTGTTGCTGACCGGTCTACACCACTCTGAGGCATGCTCCTCTTGAAGTCTCCAACTATGGGTGGTTGTTTGATTGGTAGTGATTGCATGTTCTGCTTCTGAGTTTCTCCACTTTTAGTGCTAAGATCAGCACATCCCTCGATGTCCAATAGAAAAAGATTGCATGAAAGTAAATGAGACTGAGAAAGAGAAGCTCAAAACTTGCCTTGAAGATATTCGTAGGGTCTCTCTAACTGCAGATGTTGAACCTCAAATCAAACCATATGATATATAT
>NW_018204331.1:0-598 GCF_001263595.1 Phalaenopsis equestris | reverse complement strand
AATTCTGGTGGAATTTGCTGAAGGCAGGAATCCCATATCCAAAGTTATTTGGCGTGGTCCAAACAGGGAGATAGTTGTAGAAAAGGGAATAAATTAAATTAAGAAACAATTTAATTTACCGCCTTACTCAAGTGTGGAACGGGCTTCACCAATCTAAATAATTCTCCCACTTGGAACCTGGGACACAAACTGCACCATCTAATGGTTGCATCGTCATTTTCCTCAAACGTGATATCCTCCACCTTCCTCCACTTTACTCAACCTCTACAACTCAAAGCTCTGGTCTTCATACCAGAAGGCCAACTGAAGCTGCACACAAATTCAGTTTCTCAAGAAAAACACCTTTAATTGACATATCAGCGTCAATGTAGCTTTGAACCTCCAAACTTTTTCCTGGGTTACTCATGAATCTGCTTGCAACTCCCACTACATGAGCAGTATCATATCTCAGCTGAAAGTCTTTTCAACAGGTTCAGTCTTGTACCTCTTACTGCCACCAAGCACAATATTCACCTGGTACACTCACTTGTTTTGCACTGTATTCTTCCCTGGTAGAACTTCTATTAACTCCCAAGCCCGATTCTCTGCAGGGAATGCG
>NW_018204330.1:0-598 GCF_001263595.1 Phalaenopsis equestris | reverse complement strand
GATTATTGAGACCGATTCTATTAATCTTTATAAGGTTTTTTATATGAATATTATAACTAAATGGAATGTCATGGTAATTTGGAATAGAATCATAGAGCTTTTTGATAAGTTCAATATTTCTATTCGTCTGTCTCATATCCTACGAGAGGGAAACTCCTCGGTGGATTGGTTGGCTCGGAGAGGTAAAATTGAGGAAAGGCAATTTGTTGGCATTACACCTAATTTTCATCTAAAATGTCTACTATGGGGAGACTCTGTGGAGTTACCTTTCATCATGACATGAAGTGAGTCATCATGTTTGTTTAGTTTTTTTCATCTTATGAAATTTTTGGAGATATTTTTTGTTTGGTTTATGATGCAAGCAGATTTAGTTCTGTATTTTCTGGCATTTGGAGGTTTTTTGTGGCTATTAGTTCAACCTCTATGCATTTTATGTAAAGATCATGGATCTCCGGGGATGTTTTGCATGATTGGAGGGATAAATTTTTTTGTTGATAGTAAGAAAATGGCTACAATTTATGAGAGGATGTGGAGTGGATGTGGTGTTTTTCTGTGATGGATATACTTTCTCGTCATCTTATGGTGATGGAAATTTATT
>NW_018204329.1:0-598 GCF_001263595.1 Phalaenopsis equestris | reverse complement strand
CCACCCAATGACATGTCTAGTGGGGATCATATCATTTTGTACATTTACTATTACAGTCACTCCCTCTTTATTAGGAACACAATGAAACGGACTGATCTTGGCTCTATCTAAAATTGGATAGATAATACCTTGATCAAGCAACTTTAAAACCTCCTTAATGAGTCCTTTCATTATATGGTTTAATCTCATTTGAGAATCTACATGTGTTTATGATTTTCTTCCATCGGGATATTATGCATACAAATTGAAAGATTAATCCCCTTATATTTTCTAGGGTCCATCCCAAAGTTCTCTTACCTTAGAACGCTCATGAATTTTTTCCTCTTGTAAGCTACTCTGTTCTGAGGATATAATTATTAGCATTGTTGATGATTTCCCTAAATAAAAATACTTCAAATATTTGGAAAGCACCTTCATCTCATGTTCAAGAGGTTCCTTAATAGAAGAAATAAAAGCTTTACAATTTTCAATAGTATCAAGTATCTCAATGTCGACACTAAAAAGTTGAGGAGTTACCCATAAGAAGATTTCGGTCACCGGAATGGAAATCTCGTTGCCCGCTACGGAAGGACATTTTAATTTACATATAGATTTAATT
>NW_018204328.1:0-598 GCF_001263595.1 Phalaenopsis equestris | reverse complement strand
GTGCCTTTATCAGGACTTATATAAATTGTGATAATTGTTGGGGCAAATCACTTAATTAATAATTAAAATAATATATTAATGTTTTTGCTTTATTTTGATATGGGGAAAAAATTTGATTTCTAAATAAACTTTTGGGGATGTACCTGCATGACATTTAATCTAATAAACAGAAAAAAAACATTATCAACCCCTCCATGTTCTTAAATCTTGCTTATCCTATGTTTTGCCTTAAACTAGGATTAGGAGATCCGATTGGGAATTTATGGGATTCAAAGAGGTCTTTGTGCACAAAGGATAGAAAATGAGGCTTACCTTCCTCGATGGTTTCTGGCGGGAGGGGATGGAAGGAGGATAAGATGGTAGCTTGCCTCTGCACACCACGGTCCTGTCGTTGTCTTCTCTTATGGCTCTAGTCGTGATAGTGTTGCAGGGGTTCAACTTAGGGGTGTAAGTGAGTCAGGCAGACTCGTGAGTCGGCTAGAGCTTGACTCGATGAGTGGCTCACAAAGTGAGCTTATGAGCTAACAAGCCAAGCTCAAAGTAGCCCTGACTCAACTCGCGAGTTTGTGAGCCAGCTAGTTTAAATATATATATATAT
>NW_018204327.1:0-598 GCF_001263595.1 Phalaenopsis equestris | reverse complement strand
ATCTTCCTCACAAAAAGTAGCCGCCACCTCTGTTATGCTCTGGTGTCGTCCTCTGGTTCCCCTGCCCCCCCATCCCATCAATGAAAAACTCCTCCGGCAACCCTATGCCAACTTCCCTCGAGTTTTCCATATGGCCATCATCCTCCACGTGTCCGCTCCCCACTCCGAAACCGATCATCTCCTCAGGCTGCGGCTGACGTCTGTACTGGTTCTGTTGGGGTAACATGTACCTCTCGTCCTGTTGCTGCTGCTGCTGATAGTGATACTGATTCGGACGAGTTTCGTGAACTCCGAAGCTCGGCAGAATGGTCGATTGGCTGACCGGATTGCTGTACCCGATCCCAAAATTGAGCGTGGTTCCGCCGCCGGGGACGTAAGAGGTGGTGTAAGGGACGGAGGGGACGCCGGTGAACTGCTGCACCATGGCCCTGAAGTTGGAGGTGTCGGTGTTGAGAAGGGTTGTGGGAGCTCTCCTCGAGGTTCTGGAGCGCTTTCGTGCTGGTTTGGTGCGTGATCCGCTGGCGGAAGCGGCATCGATGGAGAGGGGCATTGGCGGCCCGGCGGTGGAGTCCGGGAGAAGGGAGGTGTCGGTGAAGGA
>NW_018204326.1:0-597 GCF_001263595.1 Phalaenopsis equestris | reverse complement strand
TCAATCTTACATTCCTCGTTTGTTTGTTTGGGCTACACGCCTTTGTTAATTGTAGCAGATGGTTTGTGCTTATTTCTGAATGGGTCATTTTTAATGCTTCTTTTGATTCTAGGGTTTGGGGTCTACATCTTCCTACGTGACGAAATGTCAACCCCCTCTTATATGTATCATGGTTGAGGTTATTAGCATGGTTTTGTTTGGATGCTAAATTACCTATCATATTTCATCCTATAAGCTATTTGGGGTTCAACTATCTAGATTGTATTGTCTGTTTTTTGGAATGTTACTTCTATGGTCATCAGTCTTTGTTCCCATACCATTTGGTTGGTTGGTTGCACATCTGTGGATGTCGTTTGGTTGGCTCATTTAATTTTCGATTTTTGCTATTTGCATGAGGTGCTTTCTCCGTCATATATTTCGCTATTGTGGATACAATTCTTTACCTTCCTTTGTTGTGTTTGGAGCTTGGTGATGATTGGATTATATGTAAAAATTCAATGTTAAGAGCTCTCTCAGCAGATTAGAACCAAGTTCCCAACTACCTCCTTTAGTCATTGAGTGGGATGGACAGGTATGGCTTCAACAATGTTTGGCCTA
>NW_018204325.1:0-597 GCF_001263595.1 Phalaenopsis equestris | reverse complement strand
AAAAAAAAACCCTGTTATGGTACCACTTATTAGGATGGAAACTAGGGTTTCGATCAATTTACAATCAAGACAACACCGCGAAAAAATAGGATCACACCAATTCGAGAATTTCGAAACAAAATATCAAGAAAAACAGCACAACAAAGTAATCTCAGAAATATAAACCAAGATTTAACCCAAAAAACCCGATAGCGAGAAAAATCAAGAAGTCAAATCACATCAAATTTTACTATGAAAGGAGAAATGTACACAGAATTTCACCGTTGAGATCTTCTCTCTACAGCACTGGAACTACAATAATTCCGCTTCAAATACTCTCTTGATCACACAAGAAAAATCGCACGCTTTGAAATCTACCTCTCGAATTTTACCGCTCTACACAAAAGCCTTACGAGAGTTCATCGTGGGTTGAAGAGAGACGCTTGCTCCGAATTGAGGGCATAGAAAAAGAATTGGGAGAGAGCTGCACCTAAAGCTCATATGCAGCTCCTCAACGTAATTATTTCAGCCGCTCTGTTTCGGAACCTCGAATTCATGGTGCAAGTACGTTGTTTCTCAGTGTAATTATTCCAACTGCTCTGTTCTGAAGCCTATAAT
>NW_018204324.1:0-597 GCF_001263595.1 Phalaenopsis equestris | reverse complement strand
CTTGCTACCCTTTACTTTTGGTTGACACCTCCAACTAAGTTCATCAACTCACAATAAGACAACCTTCTTTAGAGCCCAACTGATTGGCTTTGACTAGACTAGTCTCAATTAGTCATTTTAATATTAAATTAGGCTTGCTGACAACTTCATCTCAACCATCCGATATTAATTATTTAAATTATGTCCTTCAGACTTCTAATATTTTTCAGAGCATTAAACTAAGAAAATCAGGATGGCACAAGTACGTACAACAAATTGCTAACATACAATTATAATAACTCTTATTAGTATCTAATGAGAATCCCATATTATTATCTAATGCCTCATGGGGGGTTCAAAATTTTGATACCAAACTAATATAAATTAAATGTTCCCCTTTCTTCTCGTCTTCTCATCTCTCTCACCTATTAATCATCGTTCATTGAGACCAAATAAATATGGTTCACAAAAAATAGGCTTCTTGATCATCAGTATCATAATGAAGCAGCCCCAATTATTGATGGGCAGTAAGAAAAGTTTGGTTTTAGCCCATTATGGCCTATATGACTACAAATAGGGAGGACCCAATTGTTTGTCAAATATTCTCCATTTATGGGA
>NW_018204323.1:0-597 GCF_001263595.1 Phalaenopsis equestris | reverse complement strand
TATATATAATTTATTTATTATACGAGCCCCCAAGCCACTCTCATGTGTCTAACTATTCGAGGACCGCTCTCACTACTGACAACATGCCAGGAGGATTCGAACATGTGATCTTAGGGGACTTACGACCTTTAAAGAGGTTGCTCTACTAACAGGTCACGCTAGGCGGCATATAAAACATCTTTAAGTTATATGTTAATTTAATAAATAATAATATTTTAAGTGTTGTATAATGTAATTAGGAAGATTTACGTGCATATCATTTAGTTTTTATCCAGGAATTTTGCATACATGACACCTGACGCATTCATATTTACTTTTCTCATCCCAAACCTAATCTAAAACACCATAATTTATCTGATTAAAAAAAAAAGTCAGATCTCTCATTCTCCTGTGTTGACTTCTTCGCTTGTTGTCATGCAAGAAAGCCCAGTCACATGTAAAAATATTATGTTCGGAGTACGGAAGCAAGTTGTATCCGGACAATGACTGTGATCCACCAGAATGAGCGGAGGAGCAATAAATGAACTCTAATAAATCACAGTCGTTGTCTAGACGTAGCTTGCGACCGAATCAAACTCCGGACAAAACACACGGCTT
>NW_018204322.1:0-597 GCF_001263595.1 Phalaenopsis equestris | reverse complement strand
TTTTTTTTTGTCATTCAATAAATATCATAATTTAATGCATTTTTTATTATAATTACCCGTTAAGTCAAATTTACAGTTGAAATTAATATTTTCTTTCAGGAATAGAAAAGCTTTTGGTTGATATGTTGTATGAGAGACTTGATTTACATGAAATGGATTGCAGTTGAGAGGGTTATAAGTACTAGTTTACCATTGTAGCTGATAAGTACTAGTTTATAATGTGTTTAATAGTTTCTTTATACTTTTTCTTTCAGATAGTGATACATTGCTTAATTATGGTTTGAGATATGGTCTTTATATTATTGTCGCTTTTGAATGTTTTAAATCTATTGCACTTTGTGGATATTAGTGTCTCTTTTATATTTTGCAAGTTTCTGAAAAATATGTGGAAAGAAAAATTGAAAGGTTTATACCATCCAACAGTAGTTCCTATCTTAATTAATCTAAGCCTCGGGTCTGGTCGTGACAGACCATATCCATCCTCTCTATCTCCTTTACTATCTTGGTCATGGCAATTTAAAATTTCTGTAGATCTGTTGATAATTCCCTTAAATAAGTAACTTCTCTTTTAATATAAATTAGATGATTAGGCTTAGT
>NW_018204321.1:0-597 GCF_001263595.1 Phalaenopsis equestris | reverse complement strand
GGTGCCCTTAGCTATAACTTTTCATCCATCACCCCTTTTGGCTCCTAATTTTTCTCTTTTCCTACCCTAAGTGGCGAAAACCCTATAACCTACAAAACATAATAACAATACTTTTATTAAGCATAATATAATGATAAACAAGGGAGACGACTTGACAATTACTGCAATGAAATCACATAAATTTACTTCATATCAACTCCCCAAACTTTACTTTTTACTTGCCTCAAGTAATCTAATTTCTCAAGGAGGACTAAAAAGTGGTTGAGAGTTCTCATGTGGCTTTATAATTCCATAACTAAATTTTATAAATGTTATAAAGGATATGAAAATCTTATTTCAAGGTAGGATTTTCATTAATTTCTAATAACCTAGTGATTTATTTAATTCCCTTCTTTCAAAGCCTAAGCAAATATCGTAACGCCTAATCTAGTGTAATTGAAATATTTGCATTTTTAGAGATATTTTGAAGTAGATTAAAAGTCAAATAACCAACCCGATGTCCCTTAACCTCTTTCCTAAATATAAGATCTTAAAAGTTTCAATAAGAATATTATTAGGTCTTATTACTCAGAAGATAACTAAGACACCATTTTTTTT
>NW_018204320.1:0-597 GCF_001263595.1 Phalaenopsis equestris | reverse complement strand
GTAAATCGGGAGATTGAGGTCCCGATGTAGATGTGGATGTTATTAGGCTTCCGTACAGATATTTCTGTAAATTAATAAATTTGTGTGGAGTCAAATTAGGTTGACCCCTGCCTCTGCCCTCTCTAAAAGAGGACCCACCCCGTTAGGGTGTTATTTTAACTCTCGGGCAAGGGGTACTCTATCCCTCATTGTTTTTCTCCCCGTAAGAACTTTCGAGTGCGAAAATCATATAAATAATTAGAATTTCCTTTAATATGTTCAATATCAAATTCAAAACAAGTGAATTGAGCTTGCCATCCGACAAATATTTGCCTAAAAACAATATTTTTTTTAACATTTTTATGCAGTTTATATTTTTATAGAACTGCAGCCAACCCGTAATAACAATTGTGTTTAATAAATCATCTTGAGATTTTGTAATACATTTGATTACCGAAAGTATTTCTTTCCTGATAGTCGAATATTTTCCTTCTGTGATATTCTACTTTCTTGAGGTAAAACAAACTAATTGTTCGTTATTAAAAGTTTCTTGTTTTAAGTTTCTGTCGCAACCAATATTAGAGGCATCAGTCTCCAATATTTTAAAGAGACAGATCT
>NW_018204319.1:0-597 GCF_001263595.1 Phalaenopsis equestris | reverse complement strand
TTTTTTTTTTTCCAATTTTATTATCATATTTTTTATTTGATTCAAATATCATCTCTTGATTTATTTTTACTTCAAATTGAACACAAAAAATAATCTCTTATATTTATTTTATGGTAAATCAAATGTTTCTGAAATATTAAAACTATATTATTGATTTTTTATATATTTTTGTTGTAAAATCATTCATTTAACATGCAACTATCTTAAAATAACATTCTTTCAAAATTAGTTTGGTGGAAACACCTTAAATCGTCAGGATATAAATACAATATTTGAAGCTATATGTTTCCCACCATCAACTCATTGAAGTGTAGGCATCAAACCAAGAGAATCTGGATTCGGGATCCTTTATGTGGCGTGCATGTTTCTGTCATTAAATTTGTTCCCAAATTTTATATATAAAAAAAGTGAGGTTCATCAGCGTATGCTTCTATCTGATGGAGCGTGACTATTTTTTGATTCATGATTTTGTTTTTAATTTTAAAATTTTCATTAAAATGATTGCTATAAACAACCCGTTGCATATTTTGAAAGATGTAATGATATGTAGCAGTTTTAAATAATAATCTTGAAGTGGAGTATATTTACGGAGCGAGC
>NW_018204318.1:0-597 GCF_001263595.1 Phalaenopsis equestris | reverse complement strand
AATCTATAGAATTAAATGAAAATATGACACTCAATTGGACCAAAAAAGAAAAAAGATTTTTGTAGCTGACCACACTTCGTGGGATAAAGACTTGTTGTTGTGGTATTTAATTTTTGAATGAATTTAATTATTATTATTTATATGTATATATCTATATTATTACATCTGCCCCAGCAGTAAACTTCTATACAATAAATTATTCATAAGCGTAAAGCTTATAATGCCAGCCTTGTCTTAGAATATCATATAACATCTTGCCTAAGTTTTACTGAAAATATGTAATGAAAGATTAATGCCTTAAAAAATTATACCTTCGGCCCAATCATCCAATCCTCTTTGGGTGATATTGATTATTCTAACATGTTTAAATGCTCTCTAATTTAAATAGAATAAATCCTTGCCACCAAAAATATATTGAATGTCCTGATTTGGGCAATTAAATCAAACGATTGTAACAATAATTGGAGGAGGATGTAAATCCTAATATTATTTTGACAATGTTCTTGCAAAACAATTTCAAAAACACATCTACATTATCAGGTTCACTTCTTCAAGTTGCTGTAGGAAATATCCAAACAGAGCTAGTTATCTTTTTTT
>NW_018204317.1:0-597 GCF_001263595.1 Phalaenopsis equestris | reverse complement strand
CTCTTAATCTTAAAATCTAGAACTAATAAACGAAGCCCAAACAAGCCCGTAGTGATCAAGAAAATGTGCAAGGATCAAAACAAAAAAAATGTATAGCAACAAAAGGGGACTTGAAGGGGCAAGGAGCTGACATATATGTAAATAGCAATAAAAAACTCCAAAGGATAGAGTTGCAGTCACACAAGCTGACATATATGTGACTTCTTGTTTCCTTAAAAATTCTAACTCATTAATGGTCTTTGTGGCATTTGCTATCATTTTGCTATATGTTCATTATATGAGCTGCAGTCACACAAGCTCATCCGCAATTAGGTAATTTCTGCAATGTATTTTGATGAGGTTTATTTCAATTCAAAATAAATTTGCAGATGCGTGAAATTTCTCAGTAAAACTGTCGATGAACTCCCTATGTTCCTGCCTCCCTTTCAGAGTATATATACTAATCTAGTTACATTAAAATGTTACCAGACCATCTGCCTATCCTTGCCAAGCATGATAAAATATAAATTTACATACGTACCACTAAATTCCTATGCGTGTACATCTTATATCTACACTTCAATTTTGGAAGATTTACATACATACCACTTAATTCTT
>NW_018204316.1:0-597 GCF_001263595.1 Phalaenopsis equestris | reverse complement strand
GATTGACATACATACCACCCAATTCCTATGTACCAAACTCCGATGTATTTACATATGTGACACCCAAACTCTAAGTTTTAATATATAATCAGTCCTTTTTCTACTTTTTATATAATTAATATTTGTGGAGAGGTGATTGAAACAGTTCCAAGTGGCTCCTTTGGGAGCTATTTTAATGCTCTTAAATTTGTTATAACGAGCAAAGAAAAGATCATCATAGATATTTCAGACCTTAGAAATAAGGCTATGAAAATTAGAACATCGATCAGCTCCAATAAATTTTATACATGAACTTGTATCTAGGAACAAAGCTATTCCTTAGACATGCCATAATAGACGAGTGATCATAGGCTCCATTACTTTAAAATATGAGGAAAATCAATCAACATGCAAGATTTACAAAAAATTTCTTTTAAGCTTTGGTTATTAATTTACTAGTTCATGCAATTGCAAGAAAATAAAGTATTTGGAAGTCCCAAAAGTCCATAAATGAATGAATGATTTGAAGCAAGGAAGCCTACCGGGTAAAGGAGGAACGCCGCAAATTTAACGAGCCAAGATTACATGTGATATATATATATATATATATATATATAT
>NW_018204315.1:0-597 GCF_001263595.1 Phalaenopsis equestris | reverse complement strand
TTTTGGAGGCGAACATTGGAGGAACTAGTTTCTTTCTGAAATCCTGTCTCACGACCTTCTTCTTTCTTCAATCTTTCAAAGTTCTTACTTCAGTAAACGTGTGGAGGTAAGAATTTCATAATTTCACTATCTTCTATTGTGTAATTGTGGAATATTCCTTATGATTGGAAGATTTTCTTCTTTCACACTATGGAATTCAATTTAAATCAGTTTGGGATTCTGAGTTAATTTCTAGATTGCTTAAAGGCGGTGGATATATGAGCTTGTATTTCTAGATAGTTTTTGAACTATCTTCTTTAATGCGGAACCCTTGAAATAGTTAGATTTCCACCATGCTTAAAGTTAGGGAGACATTGGTTTAGTTATGTGGATTATACTTCATTGGATGCCTTCTTGAGAATTTTCTGAAATTGCTTTGATTTTTTTTTTTTTTTGCTCAAGATTTTCTGTCCCGAAATTCGCTACTAATCACAAGAAGTTTTAATAGCAAGAATTTTCTTCCTTTGATCTTTTTTCGTTGCCCCCTT
The DNA here is from genome assembly GCF_001263595.1 of Phalaenopsis equestris. Classification (NCBI taxonomy): domain Eukaryota; kingdom Viridiplantae; phylum Streptophyta; class Magnoliopsida; order Asparagales; family Orchidaceae; genus Phalaenopsis; species Phalaenopsis equestris. The sequence continues at coordinate 70 of NW_018204315.1, read as the reverse complement.
GTTCGAACATATGTTAGAGATTTTTTTTTTTGGTTTTGAATAACTGTTTGGGGCTTAGTTCCTACTCTTC
>NW_018204314.1:0-597 GCF_001263595.1 Phalaenopsis equestris | reverse complement strand
GCTGCACCTCTCCCGGACTGTAATGTTGTTTCTGTGAGTTTACAACTACTTTTTAAGTAGCTTTAGCCTTTAGTTTGACTATCATTTAGTTCTGGGAATATGTACCCGGTGCCTTGTTCTCTCCATCAAGGCATTCATAGCCTTTTTTTTTCTTTTTCATTTGTTTTTTACATAAAGATCTGGCGGCCGGTTGACTTCAGATTTAAAACTTGTTCAATCTTCTTTTTCTCAATGGTTGATTAAGGGACCTTCAACTCTAGAATGAGAAATTTACCGTGCTTGCTTGCAAATTAGGTTTTACTTTAATTTCTTGATTCAAGGAAGCTGCCTTTTTGATTGGCTGGTATTTTACTCTAGTTAAATTTTTTATAATGTGCTAATAATTCTTTGATAATAATTTTCCACTAGGTTCCAAATTGATATTCAAAGCACCATCATATTTAGGTCCAAGTTATTTATGATTATTGACAAATATATAGAATAGTTGATTTCTGTAGATTGCATCAAATAACTTTAAGCAAAATAAAGCATGTTAAATTGAGATGTTTCTGTAATAACTTTAGCTGGCATCCAACTCATTCTATTTGTAGGCTTATT
>NW_018204313.1:0-597 GCF_001263595.1 Phalaenopsis equestris | reverse complement strand
TCAATTTGGATGGTTTAGAAAGGTTTGACATGCTTTTTGATGAAAATTGATAATTTGGGTCATTTTTGGAATTTTCAAGGTTCTCGAGATAATTTGGTAATTTTGAAAAATTTTGGAGTTAAAAGGACAAAATTGGTTATTTTGGTAGAATTTAAATTTATTGAAGATGTCAATCACAAAGTTACCTTATTTGAGCCATGGGACCATAGGGAAGCTTACTTTCAATCCTTCATATGTGGGTCATAGCCATCCTTCCCAAGGGATAAGAGCTTAGAGAAACCCCGCTCCACATGAGTTTCCAGAGGAGAAAAACTTGGTGTGATTTCAAGGTTTCAGGACAAGGGGAGAGTTGTGATGTGATTTAGAGTGTGGAAGACCAAAATCTAATTACCCAGGGTCGCCCTAAGTGCAAGTAGTACTATGGGCACTCATCCTTTGAATTCTCATGTTGGTCTCAACCTTGCAAGTGTTGTGGGTTCATGATCATCCATGTGGGTTTTAAAGATAGTAAGGAAGTGGTTTGAATTTCTATGTAGCTGGGCTTCATCTGTAGTCTTCTAGTATAGTCAAAAAGAAAGTTCTATGGCTAGATCCTAA
>NW_018204312.1:0-597 GCF_001263595.1 Phalaenopsis equestris | reverse complement strand
TTGTGTCAAATTTAACTAATATTAGGGAATTGAGGCTTATGTTGCCCCTGTGGACAACCAAGGCTACAAGCTGGATCACATCACACTTGTGGATGGCAATGCTTCACAATCGTAAGCTTAGGGCAAGTAGGATGATTGAGTTCGTGCGCCAGGGTTTTGACCCTTCATTCTAAGTTCATCCAATCCTAATGAATTTCAAAATTCTAAGAAAATAATTAAAGCAACTCAGCAAAATACACAAACTCGTAAAATCTCTCAAATAAATCTGCGAAAACCTCGAGCCATGGCAATCTAAAATTGAATACCCGGGCCTCGTCTAAGTTCTGATACTCATCCGCACCTTCGGCGGCCGGAAGCCATGTCGATTTATGGCGGCAGTCGGCGTGTTTGGATTATCCTCCGGGGAGCTCCGGTGCTTAGCGATTCGGGACGACATCTAACTAGTCATCTCCTTGAGGCCAACGGAAGTGCTCCATTCTCTCACGGCCTGGGCTCATTATCAAGGAACTTCTCTTGTTTTCCCTTCGGTATGTTTATATTTTAAACTCTACTGATTCCATTTGAATGCTTGTTAATATCTGTCTTCGTTCAAGAGTT
>NW_018204311.1:0-597 GCF_001263595.1 Phalaenopsis equestris | reverse complement strand
TTTTTAACTAATTGAATGCGATGAGTAAAATATTTCACTTCACAAGGAAAAGTATCAGTCAAGTTGCCTTGCCATGCCTCATAAAATGAAGTGAATTAATGAGGTTATGGGGCTTCACCTGATTGAGGAAGATTGACATATTGAGGACATCCCAAAATGGAGCTTGACGCAAGGATCTAAGCACATTAAGGAGCTGAATCACAATGAAGACCACCAACTTTTTTTATCTTATTTCCCTTCCCGCCTCTCTCCATTCCCTCTATTGTTTAGTCAAAGAAATACTATTGCAATTTTTATAGGCATACTTTCAACATGCATACACACTTACAATTATCACTTATGGCCACAACAAATATTCATAGAAAGGTGCACTCCAAATCTATAAGTCCATTTTGGAGTTCCAAACTTGGACCAAAGGAGCTCTACAATACCCAAATGCATAAGTCGCAAATATATTTAAAACCAAAAACTATGCCCGAAGTAAGGTCAACAATCTGAGGGCACAGACAGTTTTTATTTTTATTTTTTTTTCTTCTTGGTTTTCTCCCAATAGATGTTCTAGCACTTCTAATAATTAATTAGCAAACAATTTTCTGA
>NW_018204310.1:0-597 GCF_001263595.1 Phalaenopsis equestris | reverse complement strand
TTAAATTGGGGCTTTATATGTTAAAACAAAGCCTTTTGGCTCCAATTATCTGGTGAAAATTAAATATAATCATGTAGTTATAAATTGATAGAGTATATTAGGCCCAAGTCAGTACTTATTCTAGCTTACTAGAAACCAAGATCTGGGACAATTTCAAACCAATAAAAAATAGGCTTTTGCCTGATTCAAAATAGATTCTTTTCACTTGATTTTGAGATTTTTAGTTCAGCAAAAATAATTTCTCGTTCTAATCGGACCGGCCCAGATAGAAATCTAATCTACAGACATACCCCTGGATTGAGAAACGTTCTAAGATATTCCCGACGATTTGTATTGAGTCGTTTTAGTCCTAGAGTTTATAAAAGTGTCAAAATAATTCACAGACTAGCTCTTATTGTCATGCATGAGGACTATTTCAACCCCAGCTTAAAGAATATGAGACTATGTTAACAATCTTATAAACTATGGGCTAAAACTATCCTATGTAAAAAATTGAGGACAAATTTGAAGCTTTGCTCCTACTTGATTCCTTAGTATTACATGTCTTGGATGGCATAAATCTAAAATGCAAAGTTTAGGTGTTAGATATGTAAATAC
>NW_018204309.1:0-597 GCF_001263595.1 Phalaenopsis equestris | reverse complement strand
TATATATATATATATATAAACTTATTGCCACAAATTTTTTATACATTCCCATATTCATATTTGTATATTTATATGAAGCGACATATATATTATATGATTTATAGAATATTTAAAAATATATTTATTTTTCATGAAAAACTAGTGTTTGACATTATCATTAAATAAACCAAACAAAAATAAATCCGGCCATATAATTTCTAGGAAACTTTAGATGTAATTGTTAATATTGCATATAAATAAGGGGTTATTTATATTGTTTATTTTATCCTAATTTATTTAAAAACAAATATTTCACAGAATAAAGCTTTTCCACACGGACAAAATAATCAAGAATTTACAAATTTTGTCACCATATTGCATCATCATGGAGTTTGGTGAGTCTGACGTGGTATTTTTGTAAACTTTAATTAATAAGCGATTTAGAACCCATAATTTTATATTTTTCATCTTTTGCAACAATTGGGTATAAAGTAAAATGTCCAAATTGTTTGGTAGCGTAGAGAATTATTCAGAGTCCAATGAAATCGCGCCACACGGCGGTGACAGAAAAAAAAATAAAATTGGTCCGGTAACACAAGAGAATATTCCTCCCGTGTT
>NW_018204308.1:0-597 GCF_001263595.1 Phalaenopsis equestris | reverse complement strand
ATGTTAGAAAGCCCAACAGAGGTAGATGGTTGAGCCCATGAGCACGTTCTCTTCACAAAACCCAACATTTTTATAAGAAATTCTATATGGTCATTACACCTATTTAATTTATTTTTTTATGTCCAAATAGATAACCTTAATGTGTTATTCATTGGTGGTAGAGAAAATTATAAATATTTTTTTTTGCTCCGTTTTGGGTCAGTTTTATACGGACTAAATGGTAAGAAAATTTATATGCATTGCTCTACAAAAGCAAAGCTACTAAGATGAAATTTGATAACTGAATTCTTGGCCAATATCACCATCATCATTAGCCCCCCAACTATCTGTATCAACTTAATCACATTGCTAATATTCCTGTTAAAAAAAAATTACTAAGGAAAAGACCAAACATGATGATGATCCTAAGTACCAAATACCTACCCATCCCGCCTACCACCAGTACACAAAACTTCACCAAAGTTTTTGTCACTAATATTGAGTGAATTGACATAAAGAGTTAAAAGTTGGCAATACACCATTTTGAATGTGCCAATGAAAGGTGAGCATTAGTTGTCAATTGAAAAAAACGACCCATTTATTGATGAAATGTATACT
>NW_018204307.1:0-597 GCF_001263595.1 Phalaenopsis equestris | reverse complement strand
CGAAAAAATGTGGAATAAGCAAGCCCATCAAATGATCATAAGAAATTTAGAACAAATCTTTGACTCATTTCAGAAGAAACGTCAAATAGAACAGCCAAGTGACGCGATGAAGAGGTGTTGAAATAACTGGAGCCAGAAACATAAAAACATCAACAACTGAACCATTTCAAATCATGAAGAAAAAATCATAAGCAAATAATATCTGACAAAAAAAGCCCGTTGTATGGCACTTAGCGTGCAGAGAAGAAAAGTCCAGAGTTCTAATGCTTGCTTCTACGCTGAAATGTTGAGTTCAAACATTTTTCTAAAAGCAGAGACATGGACAGGATCAATTAATGGGTGATAGGAAGGGGAATGCTCAGGGCTTTAGTCCAATTATATTTCACGATATGCAATCTAAGGTCAGAATTAAAGGAAAAATAAAGAGCAGAGATTGCATACGATAACCTTGTAAACAGAAGACAATTAACAAGGGCTCAGAATCGAATTCCTCAGCTTGGCTGACCTGCCGATAATGAGCTATCGAATATGAGCGGCTAGTATCAGCTGCTAAGTAGGAGTGGATAGTCCGCCTACCATGCTCTATAGGGGTGTACG
>NW_018204306.1:0-597 GCF_001263595.1 Phalaenopsis equestris | reverse complement strand
TTACATAAATAAATATCTTTTAATTTTGGTTTCATCCGGTTAATACAAAAATTAAAAATTTATTCATTATCCAAATGAAATTAAAATTTAAAATTTATTTAAATTTAAGGGCAATAAAAAATTTAATTAAATCTTATGTGTTATATTTGTGTTTAAATATTGTAATATATAATACCATCATCTTAAAAAATCATTAAGATGGGTTAAGCAATCACTAATTTCATTCACACCAATATAGAATCGATGTGTCAACATGATTGCTCATCTCTTCAACGCACCTCTGGATGAGTCCGAGAACGCCGTCGGAGTCGGGACGGTGGGCTCCTCGGAAGCCATAATGCTCGCCGGACTCGCCTTCAAGAGGCGGTGGCAGGAGAAGATGAGAGCTCGAGGGAAGCCCTGTGACAAGCCTAACATTGTCACTGGTGGCAATGTTCAGGTACTCATCATGTCATCCAAATCCATTAAACTTAACCATTCACAATATGCACACAATTCGTTTCCTAATTGGGTTAAAATGGTGATGGGTTTGGTTCTTCAGGTTTGCTGGAAGAAATTTGCCAGATATTTTGAGGTGGAATTGAAGGAAGTGAAGCT
>NW_018204305.1:0-597 GCF_001263595.1 Phalaenopsis equestris | reverse complement strand
GCTACCTTTTCCGCACCACTTTGCTCCCAACCACCAACTCCCACCCTTCTTCCTGCCGCCAGGCATTTCCCAGCACAGTTCTGCCGCCCCCAGCCGCCAACTCCAACCCCTCTACTTGCACCTGCTCTCTCCCTGCCGTAACCCACTATCCACCTTCCTCCCTAACATAAACCCCATTGCCAACCACCCCATTGCTGTACTGTAACCCCTTCCACCCCTTTCCTGCCCAACCAGGGTTCGTACCCTTCGCCCACACCCTATGATATCTTTTAAGTTTGTGTTTGTTATATTTGTCAAGAGTCTTTGTGTCACCCTGTTGAATTTTAGTAACAATATTTTCATTCCTATTGTGATTCCGCTCAACTCCGGTATCATTTATATATTCGTCAAATATCTCTTATCTCCGCCTCCCTACAATCATCCCTAACCCAACTTCTACTCATGCCTTATCTTCACATCCCAGCCGCCACCCCAACCTTCGGCACCCTCACCAAACTGCCGCTCCAGCTCTCCCCCTCCATTTACTGCTGGTCGCCCGTTCCTGCAGCTTGCAAAACACCTGCGCCTCTTCCAGACCTTTCCAGAGTTCATATGGAG
>NW_018204304.1:0-597 GCF_001263595.1 Phalaenopsis equestris | reverse complement strand
TCTCTCCCTCCCTCTCTCTCTCTCTCTCTCTCTCTAGAGTTGGTTGCCAGATGGCGCAGCCTGGCTGCACCGTTAAATCTGGTGGGCCCCACGAGGAGCCAATGGTATTTTTTTACATTATTTAAAACTCAACTATTTAAATCTTTTTAAAAATAACACTAATTTTAACTTATTTAATAGAAAACACATCGTTTGCCATATATATAATAAATTCATGCATAAATACATATAAAATTTAATTATTATATTTGTAAATATATAATAATTCAGTATTTTGTATGAAAAAATATTATATAGATGTTCTATCGAGCGAGAAATTAAGGAGAATTTAAAATATAAAAATTCTAAGAAAATTACAAAATACTTATATGATATTTTTTTTACTCCATGGTTTATATATCACTAATTATATAAAAAAAATTTTTTGCAGCAACTGCACTTATTTAGTAGACGTACGCAGAGTTACGTACATATTAGCTTATTCGGATAGTACAAATAGGTTACACTTAGTTTATACCCCTTGTAATTCTTCTTATAACCTAAGTGTAACATATATGTATCTTCCGAATAACCTAATATGTACGCAACTCTGCGTAC
>NW_018204303.1:0-597 GCF_001263595.1 Phalaenopsis equestris | reverse complement strand
GTTGTATTCCCAGCGACAACATTAAAGAAAAAGTAAAAAAAACAAAGTTAAAAGTCAATAAAACAAAAACGCTGCAGAAGAACATGGACGCCCCAATCATTGAAAGCTCGAAGCTAAAGACCCCCAATGCATCGATCAAAAAAAAAGAAAGAAAAAGAAAAAACGAAAACATCCATACACACCAAAGGAACCAACGAAAACAACCAATATCCCATCATCCAAAACCCCTAAACGCAAACACAATAGATCAATGAAGCAGATACTACAGAATCCTATGGTCTGACTGTAAGCTTTATGCAGAACTAGTTAGGGTTTAGGGTTTAAAAAAATATTAAAAAGAAGAAAGCAAATAAGTAAGAGCAATCCATACGCTTGCCGCCACCCAAGACCTGATGAACGGGCTTCTTCCTCCCGAAAACTCGTCGGAATCCTGTTTTAACAGAGGAAGAGTTTCCCGATTTATCGTTGCCAGAATCAGACGATGAAGAAGATGAATCGTTCCTATGAATCTTCTCCGCAAAAGACCTCGGCTCCGCCCTCGGAATCGATTCCTCCACCTGCTCAGCCATCACCGTTCAAAAAACTTCGCTTCTTCTT
>NW_018204302.1:0-597 GCF_001263595.1 Phalaenopsis equestris | reverse complement strand
TGAATTCAGTAAATTTCGGTTGTAAATCCTAAATCCAACAAGTTTGTGGATTTAACTATGAGGGCTTCTGATTGTCTCCACTGACTATAACAAATTACTAAATTCTTGCTTAAATAGCAAATCATTCTATCAAATTTACAAGATTTAGTAAATTTGTTGCCACACAGATATCTGTCTTTAATCCATTAGAGATTTAGCAAATCCAAATTTTTGAGATTTACTAAATTCTAATTCGACACTTCACTCATTAAAAATTCATATTTTGCGCAGCATATGCAAATTATTTACTAAACAAAATAAGTCCATAATGATATTTCATAAAATTTTCATAATTTCCCCACCAAAATCAATAAAAACTCCATTTCAAAAAAAAAAATTTATAAACTCTAAATTATTCTGCCGCATCATCTCAGCCGTAACCGGGCGAAACTTCATCGCGAAAGACATGGGATTCAAGAACACCGCTGGTGCCGAAAAACACCAGGCCGTCGCCCTTCGCTCCGGCTCCGACCACTCCATCTTCTACCGCTGCTCCTTCACCGCCTTCCAGGACACCCTCTACTCCCACTCCAACCGCCAGTTCTACCGCGACTCCCA
>NW_018204301.1:0-597 GCF_001263595.1 Phalaenopsis equestris | reverse complement strand
TCTCTCTCTCTCTCTCCCTCTCCCCCTCTCCCCCCTTAGCCTACACAATTTATTCTTTGGGTGTGATCTGCCAGACAAATCTGAATTCAACATACTAAAAGGTTTTGAGCGTGGATCGCACCATCAAGAAGAAGATGAGCAATGCCGATGAGAAATACACTCGGCCCAAGGGAACTCGCAGTATGAAATATCTGGAGCTGAAAGACTGTGGCTATGAGTAAAGCACCACAAAGTGGATGTCATTAAAAAGTTCGGCGAACACTTCGGGACTTTTAGGAGTCAAAAGAAAAAACACTCGGGGACTCTTGCGAAGTCGAAAGAGCGAACACTTGTCTGAAAACAAACAATAAATATGTGGAAATGAGAGCAGAAGAATAACTTCCTCGAACTCATAAAAAGCGTGAGGTCTCTCATTACTTCGTCGGTGTGCCGAGGAAAGTGTGAGGTCTTATGACAGAATAATTTCTCACTAATCCTAACCCTAACAACGTTATTGTCGGAGTTGAAGCATGTCAAGATGACATGGGAAAGCTGGTGGTCCTGGAACACATGCAGGAAACCTAGAAAAAGATTGCGGGAAACCAACATTTTCCCTGT
>NW_018204300.1:0-597 GCF_001263595.1 Phalaenopsis equestris | reverse complement strand
TCTCAACCTTGTTCTTCTCACTGGCGTAATACGAAAAACAAAAAGCATCTTGTTTTTCTGCTCTTCTAGCTACTTGTCACCCCCTTTCAAACCCTATCTGACACCTTTTCACTTTGGATCCACCCCCATTTTAGTGTCATTTGTCGTTGTTCGTTATAATTTCAATTTACATATCTTTGGTTGTACTTCCCTATCTGGATTCAACAATAATATTTAATTTTTCTATTGTTGTTTGATTGAACTCTTGTATCATTTGATATCAGAGTTAGTCTAATTATAGTTTTATCCTAGATTTATCAAAATTCACTAATACCCAACCCAATCTCCACCCAAAACCTCACACCCTTATTGATTTTCAAATCAACCCCAAAAACATTTTTTTCCCCAGTTTAGACCACCCCTTAAACCCTCTTTCCCATCTCAAGCCTAAGATTTAATCTCACCACCGAGAAAACAAGTGTCGAACGACGTTTAAGAACTTATCATGGAAGTGGTGCAATAGGAACTCCTATGCCTTCAATAAAGACTTGCAGAACTTTAGGAAGTACTCATGGAGAGGTTATCGTCGATCGTGATAGCGAAATTTGAGGAGAGGAA
>NW_018204299.1:0-597 GCF_001263595.1 Phalaenopsis equestris | reverse complement strand
AGTTTCCAAAGAAACTATTTTGATGAATGCTCGAAACTAATGAAACAATCAGAAAGCAACAACTCATTTGCTCTACCCCCTTCCCCCTCTACACGCTATTGAGTTCCTCGTTATTGTCTACTACAACTTGCATGTAGTAGCTAGGCTCCTTGTCATGCGCACTTCAACTTGCTTGGTGTGACATTCCATGACACTCATGTATGTGCGTCTCTTGTTGCGGCCTCATCGACACTGCTATGGGTCCAACTCATTGTTGCCTCACTCATGTGTTCTTCTATCTTGAATGAACCTCCTGTGTTCCATCATATCTCGCAGGCCAACTCCTTGGCATAGCTTCCTCTAATTGTGCCCACATACTGGAAAAATATTGCATCCAGAGTCCAGACGCAAGCTACGTCCGTACAATAGACGTGATACATCAGGGGCAGTTTTTTTTTTCTCCTCCGCAAAGCTTTGCGTCTGGACTCCAGACGCAATATTATTTCCTCTTATTGGTGGTTCTTAGGCTATGTCTAGTCTCCTTGATTCACAACTTCGATTTTGTATTTCCTCAAGGTATTTTTTTTAGATATCATCTGCCTAGTGTATTTTAGCCCA
>NW_018204298.1:0-597 GCF_001263595.1 Phalaenopsis equestris | reverse complement strand
TCCTAACCTATCTGTCACACGCCATTTCTTCGCTGGGAAGCCGTCCTCCGCCATCAAAGACCCTTCTGCTGAGCAACTGTTACTCGAGTCGGAAGACCATATTTCAACCACTGGGTCAGGAGCCCTTATCTCAATTACGACGTGTTTCTCAAGCCACTCGACCTTTGAGCCAGCTTTTGCCCTCTTCTTCAAAGCTAGAAACACCAAAGCTTGAGTCCCCTCGCCAACAAACATCGGAAACTTTCCCCCTTCCATACTCAGCACCACTAAAGAAATGGAGAGGAATTCAAAAGAACACTGAAAAGATAAATACCTACACCACATTTATAACAACCTTGGTATGGAAATGACAAAGTGATTAATTATTGTGCACTAAATAGCCACGAATGTTACAACTTATTTCAAAATTTAGATTCTCTTATCATTATCGCAGTTGTCGCTATCAACGAGCAAGAGCATTGGGAAACTCTAATATTTATGTCGAAAATATGCCAACACCAATCACAAAAACATCTCACGGATGGTAGAGGTGATGAGGCGCCCTTGATATACCTAGAACGACCCAGGACAGCACGCTCGATGGGCCAATCCCACGAA
>NW_018204297.1:0-597 GCF_001263595.1 Phalaenopsis equestris | reverse complement strand
AAAAAAAAACTAGATTCCTTCATGCAAATGATGATTTAGCTCGACTCGAGCTCATCTGGATAATCCTACATTTGATGCACTTTTTTATTTTTTCATATGAAGCCATATGATGATTTTCTTATATTATTTTGGTGGGCAATTATAATACTCAAGAAATAATATTCTTGACATATGTTTTTTTTGGTTACCTTGTTGCCTTAGTAGTGAATGACTCAATTTTTTTGATAAGGGCATTTACATAACACTCCACCCAATTCCCTTGTATTTGCATATATAACAACTAAATTTTGCATCTTATATTTATACCATCAAAATCTTTAATATTACATAAAAAATCACTTTTTTAACTCTAAAAAGTGAAATACATCTTTTCATGCTCAAGACATATGCCAAAAAAGTTAAAGTTTAGGTGTTAGATATATGAATACACAAGCATTAAGTCCAAAAAGAACAAAAGGAGAAATTTACATAAACGTCACACAATTCTCATGTATTTACATATGTAGCGTCTAAAGTTTTATTTTTATATTCAAGAAAATTGGCTTAACTATCACACAATTCTTGTGTATGTGCATACCTCATGCCTAAACTTTCATT
>NW_018204296.1:0-597 GCF_001263595.1 Phalaenopsis equestris | reverse complement strand
GGTTTTTACTGAGACAATTAATGGTTTCCGTATCTAATACTTAAAATTTAATATTTACATTTACAACGTTTTTATAATATAAATATATGCATACAAAAATGTATTGCAATTCTAAAAGTTCATGATACTGATAGTTTTGATATAATGAAAGATTTAAATGTTATGCATGTAAATATGAGTGTTTAGATATGAGATAGGTAGATTTATAAGAAATTGTGTTATGCATTTAAATTTTTTTTTTTTAATTAACTTCTGTTTTTTTTTTTTAAATCAAGAACTTGATAAAATGCTAAAACACTTTTGACTGATCTTGCATTACGTCAATGAACGTCCAATTTGACAGATTCCAAACAGTATTTTCGTTCGGAGTCCAATGGCAGAGCGCCATGTGTCAAGTGGGGGGGGGGCACTGCATTTCAATACTATTGGCCAGTGTTAAAGGCGGTGGGGCCCACTTGACACGTGGTGCCCCACTATTAGACTCCGAATGCATCCGGAGACCGTATGTATTATTTTTCCTGTTAATAGATAGGGTACATAAGAACCAACATTTCTACCTGGGTAAAATTTGATGTATTGTGTAATGTTCACTGGCTG
>NW_018204295.1:0-597 GCF_001263595.1 Phalaenopsis equestris | reverse complement strand
GTTGAGCCTACAGTATTTAGCTCTGCTCCTTCGACGTACGATAATCCTAAACATGAGTTTGCCTCTTAATAGAATTAAAAAATGATCTTTGATAGAACAAAACATTATTATTTGAGTCAAGTGGAGAAAGAGCGACCAAACCAAAAAACATCAGTTCTTTCAAATTTCTAAATATGGCACAACAACTACCGTGAGATGGTTGTTTTGGCACGATTTTTGGATGTGAACCTATGGAATGAAATTTCACTCTCTTGGAGTACCTCATGGATCGGGAGTCCAGAAAATCATTCTAGAGCACGTCGTAAAGTCAACCTGTTTATTTTGGGCCCGATGCACCCTCACTAAAGTCCCAACATGCACGAGCCTTGGGTAGGCCTAGAGCACCTCTGCTAGCATCCTGGAGCGCCTGCACCTTCTTTAGGCAGGGCACTCCCACGCTAGCCCCATGTTGGGCCCTCACCAAGAAAGAGAGAAATCAACTCACTCGCGACAATTTTGGGCACACCTGCGTCTGTCTTTTGTCTGGCACGCTCACGCCAGACTCACACTTGGTCCGCGCCAGGAACCCCAGAGGATAGCAAGCCCGTTGTGGCTACA
>NW_018204294.1:0-597 GCF_001263595.1 Phalaenopsis equestris | reverse complement strand
AGTTGGGTTGAACCTAAGGATTTAGGTTGACTTAGATTCAAGTTGGATTGAACCTAAGGGTTTAGATTAACTTAAGTTCAAGTTAGGTTAAACCTAAGGACCTTAGAGTTACTTAAGTTCATTTTGGGCTCAACCTAAGATCTAGGGTTACTTAGGCTCAAATTGGGATGAGCCTAAGGTTTAAGGTTACTTTGGTTCAATTTAGGGTGAACTTAAGGTTTAAGGTTGCTTAGGTTCAATTTAGGTTGCACCAAAGGTTTATGGTTACTTAGGTTTAATTTTGGTTGAACCTAAGGTTTGATGTGCCTTAGGTTCAATTTGGGTTGATTCTAATGTTTGATATTGAGTCTGAATTGGCTTAGACTTAGGGTTGAGGGTTAAGTTTAAGGATTGGGGTTAAGCCCAATTTGGTTATGGCTTATGATTGGTTAAACTTAATTTGATTAAAGCTTATGATTGGATTAGTCCTAATAAGTTTAGTATGAATTAGACTTAATTATGGTTTAAGGTTACTTAAGCCTAGTTTAGGTAAGGCTTAATAGATTAATTAAGTTTAATCTGATTTAGACTTAATTAAGATTTATGGTTACTTAAGCC
>NW_018204293.1:0-597 GCF_001263595.1 Phalaenopsis equestris | reverse complement strand
CCACCATTTTGACTTTTAAAAAGAGAAATACACATTTTTCATGCATAGGTAAGGCGGTATATGTATGTAAAAATTAAAGTTTATGTATTAGATATATAAATATATAAGAATTAAGTGTTACGTATGTAGATCTTCCAAAACTTTATTGGGAAGGAGGAGGCTTACCGTATTTGAAGAGAGATGAACTGATTGTGAATGTTCAAAATCCTTGGCAACAAAAGGATGCTGCACAAAGTTTTGAAAATATGCAAATTAAAATTTCATGATCACAGCAGTAAATAAACAAGTTACCGTGATTTTTAACTAAACAATTATCTTAAGCCGACCTGGAGCAAATCTGATGCAGATGGCCTCAAGTTTGGTTCCCTGTATCACATTTGATGATTAGAACTGTGACTGAAAGCATAAGAGATGCAAAATGTAGAATAGGTATTAACGGGCATTGCTGTTGCACAAATGTGTTTGATGAGAAATGACCCTAGACAACCTTAAAAACAAAGAGTGAACAGAATATTGGTATGATCTGATCTCAAAATCAGCACATTTCTCCACAAAAATTAGGGCAAACATAATATTTCTTCAATAAATCAAACAACT
>NW_018204292.1:0-597 GCF_001263595.1 Phalaenopsis equestris | reverse complement strand
ATAATTTGGGTGCATGGGCCCCAGGGGCGCCGATATAGCTCGAAACCCTGATTTTCATCAGAAACGTCCTACAAAAGATTTTTTCGATCCATAAGCTATGAGATTCCATGTGAGTGAAATATTGTCCCATAAATTCAAAATGAACTAATTTGGTCGGTCATTCATCGGAGAAATCGGTGTCAATGGTCGTCCTAAACCGTGAGGCGGGTTGGCTGTCCCAAACCATAATTTTCCCATAGCAAGCGTTGGTGGACTCCGTTACTTCCAATAGACGTGTGGTGACTTCTAATCATTAAATTAGGCACCAACCACGTCTCATATACCAGATGGGTCTCCCAGAGTGGATTTTCTCAGGTAGGGTTAAATCGCCTCCAAATCTAGCTACTTGCCCCAAACAAGTGTTAGAAGGTCCCGGGTGGGTGTCTCGAGCTACTAGATGCTACAAACGAACCACAATCTATCTTGAGTCATGCAATTAGACACCCTACACTCAGCGACATAAAAAAATTGTGTACTTACCTAAATTAAAATTTATAAATAATGACCGAAGAGGTTAATTAACTTTTAATGTAGCTCAATACTAATTTTTTTTTTTTT
>NW_018204291.1:0-597 GCF_001263595.1 Phalaenopsis equestris | reverse complement strand
ATATATATATATATATATATAAGTTTACATCCAAGATGGGTAAGTGACTATAATAGAAACAATTTAAATAATTAATTTTATTGCTTGTCTTTCCTTATTTCTATATGGTGAGGGTGAAGATTGAATGTCGTGAGTAATAGAGTACATAGCATCAAAGGAATGAATTAAGTTTGTTACATTAAAGCACATTTAATAGCATTTAAGTTATGGATATTAGCACTTGGTGGCCAACACATATTCTAATTATTACATAGCATGATAATAGTTTGAATTGAGAATTTTTATTCAGGATGGATTTGCTAGGTATCATTGCAAAACTCAACATAAAAGTAAATCTTAATTTTACTCCATATAATGATAAATCATTTAAATAGATTAAAGAATTCTTAAATGTCATCATCATTATTGTTCATTTTAGTTTGAAAATAATGATGAGCATTATATAAAGGTATTTAGAGATTATTTTTTTGAAATTGAACATGATAGAAATCATAAGAATTATTCATTTCTTCAATAGGATTATACACAATGCTATATGACATTACTTGTAACTAGTTTGGATGGAAATATCAAATGTTATTACTTAATACAGTATTT
>NW_018204290.1:0-597 GCF_001263595.1 Phalaenopsis equestris | reverse complement strand
TTAATGAGTCTACGAATGTTAGCATATTTGGACATTTATGCTCAGGAGCTTACCACTAATAATATGATGTTAAGTGGATTTACTCAGAAGGGAGAAAGTACTCTTGGATCGATTACACTGCTTAGTAAGTTGGAGAGCTGGTAACAACCATTAAGTTTCATATCATCGATGAAGAAGCCTTTTTCAATGCTCTGGTCAGTCAACCATGGATTCACGATCATAATATGGTCCCATCATCACTGGAACAATGCATCAAGTATTGCAAGGAAGGAAATAGCATTGCATCAAGGGGGATTCAAAACCATTTTTTAATTCATGTGGTGGCATCCACAAAGACGCCGCCTATTATGCTCCTCTAAAGAAGATTATCTTTTCCCGAGAAGTTGAGTCAAATAAGATGGAAGATTCAAAGGGATCACAAGAGTAGGGTCATTCAGCTCCACTTCAACAATCTTTCACCGCTCTTTTGCAACGAGTTGGTGGAGGTTCTTTTAGCCCACGCATCCAAAATTAAGGTCAGGGACGCGAGCGAGGAAGAACCAACATGATTGTTGAAAGGACAAGGCTGACCATCAACATTGACATGGAAGAAAGCTC
>NW_018204289.1:0-597 GCF_001263595.1 Phalaenopsis equestris | reverse complement strand
CTCTCTCTCTCTCTCTCTCTTGATTTTTCTTTTATACAATAATAAAAAAATAATAAGAAAATATATTTAGTGATTTACAACTCTCATATATGATGTTTTAATGAAAAGAACATGATGTGGATGTCATGTAACACTTTTAAAGATAAATAAACTTGTGTCCTCATTATCTTCATGTTCTTATTGGTAATGACGACCATCTTCGATAGTTATTTCTATCTAGCCAATTAGGCTGCCCCTATTGGTACAAGAGATGTGTTCAGCCTCTTTGGAAGATGAACTCCGTTCGATTACTTTAGCGTTTGGGATCGATTCAACCACTTCGACTGGTGTGCATAGTTCAACCACTTCACCAGATGAGCTCTGGAATACACGTAAATATACAACTATATGTGTACATTATATCACATTAAATATATCACTATTACTAATTTTTTTCAAAATAAAATACACATTTTCAAGCTGTAAAGTGATATTACTATAAATATCAAATTTCGATGTCAGATATCAAAATACATATGATCTGAGCCTTAGATATAAATCTTCCTAAAAAAATTTAAACTTAGATTAAGAGTCATTCGGAACTCCGATTTCAGCAAA
>NW_018204288.1:0-597 GCF_001263595.1 Phalaenopsis equestris | reverse complement strand
GGGATGTTGAAGCATTCTTCAGGAAATGTAAAAAATGCTAAAAATATGGTTCACTATAAGATCAGCTAGCTCACAAATTACAACCGATCATCAGCTCATGACCCTTTATCATTTGGGGTCTAGATATTATAGGTCCATTCTGATCTTCCAAGGGATAACAATGCTTCCTCTTAGTAGCAGTGGAATACTTTTCTAAGTAGATCGAAGCCAAAGTGCTCACCTCGATCACAGTGGATGTTGTCCAAAACTTCAATTAGACCAACCCGATATGCCAATATGACAAGCCTCTAGTGATCATTATGAACAATGGCATGTATTTTACAAATAAAAAAAATTAGAGGTTTTGCCACGAACAAAAAATAAACCTCAAAATCATTGCAGGTCATCATCTGTGGACCGATGCTCAAGTCGAGGTTGCCAATAAAATCATCCTCAACTTATTAAAGAAGATTTTTTAAGGTGAAAAAGGTAGCTAGGCAAAGATCCTCTTATTTTTTATATGGTTCATCCGCACAACCCAGTAAACACTTGTCAGCCAAACATCATTTATGCTCTCGCACGGGATGAAGGTCATGCTGCTAGTAGAATATAATCTCC
>NW_018204287.1:0-597 GCF_001263595.1 Phalaenopsis equestris | reverse complement strand
TGATGCTTGTGAGTTTGGCAAGCTCACTAGTTCTTATGTCAGTTCTGGGAATAGGAGCTGTGGTGTGTTTGATTTGATACATTCTGATGTATGGGTATCTTATCTTACTAATTCTATGAATGGTTATTGGTATTTTATTACATTTATTAATTATTTTTCTCGTGATATCTAGATATATTTGATAAACAGAAGAGTGAAGTAGTTGCTTTAAAGATTTTCACAAGGCAATCTAGACCCAATATAGTGCAGTTGTGAATGCATGTAAATCTGGTAATGAGAGAATATATCAATAAAGCATTTGGAGACTACTTGTCAATTCAAGAAATACAAAACCAAAATGGTACAGTCAGGCGTATGACATTGACTGTGATGAAACTTTTAACCAGTCAAAAAGATGAACATATTGATGACACTTATCTGATAGTGAATGGTGGATGGAGACTGTCGACATTAAAAGTTGAGTTGTCCGTTGGAAGTTGTTGGTCGCCGGAATCGAAATCCCGACATTAAAAGTTGAGTTGCGCATTGGAAGCTGTTGGTCGTCGGAATTGAAATCCCGTCGCCCGCTTCAAAAAGATATTTAATATATATATGTAT
>NW_018204286.1:0-597 GCF_001263595.1 Phalaenopsis equestris | reverse complement strand
ATCTATATTTCATCAAAATAAGAATTCCTGTTTGACTGTCATTATGTTGCCACTCTACTATTTTAATTAAATTTCTAATTCAACCTCAGGCATACAACTTATGCGCATCAAAGCTTGTGCTCCTTGAAAGAAGGAAATTCAAAAGTATTACAAAAATACCTTTCCCTTCGCAGCTGAAGGACTTGATGCTTCAATGATGTTATTTGTAAGCTCTCTTTTGCAGTCATCTTCAAATTGGCTTGATTTACCTGAAGAGGCCCTGTCATAAAGGGTAGAAAATTATTCGCTCCAACAACAGAAAGAAGAAAATAAACCTTTAAGCTTTCCTATATTCTTAGACTTCTTTTTTAGCTGCAATCTTCTCTTGTTTAGCTCCTGTGAGAACAAAAAGGCAAGAAACTGACTCAAATACAGAAAATATTACTGTATTTTAGATCGTATACATCAACAAAACACATTGTACATTCCTTATAAATTATAATCTATATTTATTATTCTGATGCATTCACATTCATAGCACACGTTTCTTGTGCGTTTACATATATCACATATAACCTTTAATATTTACACAAATAGCATTGAAATTTAATATCACAT
>NW_018204285.1:0-596 GCF_001263595.1 Phalaenopsis equestris | reverse complement strand
AAATCTTATCAATCATAATTTCAATTATTTTTAAATTTGAAACTTTAATTAAAGCAAAAAATATTGAAATATTAAACTGTAAACTTACATAAAATTAATTTTAGATGCTCCATTGTGCTCCAAAAATTGAGTCAAAATCATCAAAATAAAGAGAAATAAGCATGCTTGGGTTTAGAGAAAGTGGGTTACTACCATCGATGCCAACGATAAGTGCGTGTATATAAGCACTCAAAGGTTCACACGCACAAGAGGCACATTTTAAATTATCATATAATGATTTTAAATAACTAATCAAATACTTGAAATTTTAATATTAAGGCTCAAATTTTACTAAATTTGCATAAGTTTTCGTAACTCATAATCCTTTTCTTTTAAAAATAACCCATAAATCAGAAGAAATTTCACATATCTTAAGTCTGATTTTGTAGGCTTTAGTTTTTTTTAACTTAAAAAAAAATTAAATATGGCCTAATATAGGCTTAATATAAGTGCCACTTTTGGGCTCAGTGTGTTTGTACCAAGAGCATGGGGTTGTCAATCATACATGAAGTTAGATGATCTTTTACTTCCTAATTTTTCATTCATGTTTTTTTTTT
>NW_018204284.1:0-596 GCF_001263595.1 Phalaenopsis equestris | reverse complement strand
ATATATAATTTTTATAAATAAAAAATACTACAAGCCGATCTCGAGTCAGTTCGAGCCAATCCATGTATGACTCGAAATTGGCAAAAAAAAAAATTCGAATAGATTTTCTAGCAGTAAAAGATCTTCGAGCTAAATTCACAACCCTACTTATGAATGATAAAAAAATGAAGTTGGTAGAGTTCCATGAAAGTCAACTAAAGAAATTTTGTTCTTGTAGATTGTACCATTGAATACCAATGCTTTTATATTTTTAAATGACATTTTGTAATCCAATTAAAAAAAAAAAAATTTTGTGGTCCAATTTGAGAAAAGGATTATGTTAGAGATAGTGGGAGTTATATCTATGTATATATATAATACCATATAATACCATATTGTTAACATTTTATGTGAAACTCAACAAATGAATAGATGGAAGATGATCCATAAGACACCATAAAATAGATATGTATGCCTAATGATGATGATGTTACAAATTAATAATTATTGGTTTTTTTCTATTTGATAGAAATATGTCTTTGGTTTGTGGTATGTCCTTTTGTTTGTGATGCGGGAGTGGCAAAGAGACATTTTTTTACTACACTATTGCTACAGTA
>NW_018204283.1:0-596 GCF_001263595.1 Phalaenopsis equestris | reverse complement strand
GGTGGTGGATAACGTGGATAGATTCTCATGAGGGGGAGGTCCCGAGGCCACAAACCCTCAAAACAAGGCTTGAGTGGGCTCTCTTTGCCCCCAACTTCTTGTTTTGTGGGCTTATGATTTGCCTTTTAGTTCAAATTATTGTCATTTTTCATATTTATATAAAAAAAAATATTAGGTAGTAATATAATATGTTTGGTAATTAATAATATATTATGAGATAAAAGTTAATTAGGTATATTAAGTTATGATTATATTTCTAATGTGTCATTTATGCTTCTTCCTAATTCAAGCTATTTAATTTTTGGTTAATATTTTTATTTTTTTTTTAATTGTAGTAGTGAGGTTTTGTTACAAATTAAAAAGAAGAGGGTAACAAGGAAGGACATGATGGGTGCTAAATGGAATCAATTGTCATGTGATTTTGGCCTTGGGATGAGGGTAAGTTTGAAATGAAAGGAAATAGTTAAGTGGGGTTAGGGGCTATAAGATGCTTTGCCTTTGGAGTGAAGGGCTTTAATTAGACTCATTAAAATTATATTATATAGCTTAATTGGCATATATTTGACATTTAATTTAAAGTTATTAGGAGCTATGAT
>NW_018204282.1:0-596 GCF_001263595.1 Phalaenopsis equestris | reverse complement strand
AAGTATTCACACCTTCGAAGCATAACAACAAAATATTTCACATTAATTACCTTCTCATTGGAGCAATCTTCTGAAGTTCTCTTAGCCCTAATCTTGCTGAAACTCTGTCAGGAGCAAACTGGCCATCAAAGCTTACATTTAACAAATCTATTATATCTGCCAATAAAAGCAAAAGAGCGATCATTCAAACTTAAAATCCATCAATAGCTATCAAATAAACAAAATATGTATTCCTTAATAAATATCTTGAAGATGACCATGATCCAAGAAGCAAGAAGAGAACAAGACAGAAAATGAAATTGAAGCACATAAAATTGCTAACACTAAACCAAAATCATGTATTTCCATTTTTACTTCGAGATAACAAATAGCCTAAACTACCACTAAAGGCAGGATTAGAATAGACCAGAAAAAACGCTTGAAGAACTTCATGTGTCCTATCTCGTAGTCACTACACATAAAACCTTACACAACTGGCAATCCTACAACCAACCCTGCAATACAAGATAATATAAGTGCCTAGGTCCTGCATAAATTTTTTTTTTTAATTTAACAAGCAATTAAAAGATGATAATATGCATTTGATTAGTTATTTT
>NW_018204281.1:0-596 GCF_001263595.1 Phalaenopsis equestris | reverse complement strand
TTTTATGTATTTGGAACTCACTCTTTATACACCACTTAATGCCAAGCACCTCCTACCATCGTTGTTTCTGGTGACCACAACCATCGTCCACTACCACTAACATGCGACGACACTTGCTGCTACTGCCAACTAGCATTCCCCTTCGGCTTTTCCATTGAATTCAGTTTACTTCAAACTAAATAAAATAGTTAATCTTCTACATATATTTTACATCAAACCAATCAATTCTAAACTATTCAAAGTACGCTACATTTCAGTTACATTGCATTAATTTTACATTATATTCTTTTTTTAGCAAACAAAATGGCTCCCTAAAGTGGAGATTCATCATGGCTTTACCCAATCTCATAATTCTTTTTTTTTTCTTAGAAATAAATGCATTTATTATTGATCATCTTAGGGTGTCATAACATGCACAAGCTAATAACACTCTATAAATTGGTATTGTACAAGATGATATTACTGTAAGAATCTGATCCTGTAGAAATATAGAAAGGAAGGAAGAGAAATAAAAAAATATCTATTTCTGTAAAGGATTACATTCTTGAATATATGTAATGGTGAATGCAATAGATATATATAGGCATAGCAGAGTA
>NW_018204280.1:0-596 GCF_001263595.1 Phalaenopsis equestris | reverse complement strand
ACACACACACACACCAAAATAAAAAAACACTTTGATGAAAATTTATAGATGTCATGATTTTTTGTATTATTTTTTGGGTTTTGATTCTTTTTTCTTTTTAGAACATTGATATACTATGATAAACCACAATAGCTAATTCGATGAATCCCCTGCACTATCACACACTTACATTCCATTATAATTAATGGACCTATCTTACACATTATAACCATATTTTACCTATTTATAGAACTAATAACAAACTGAAATTACTGCCCAAAATAATGGTGAGTACAATAAAATTTCAAGTTGTATTTTTCTCTAATTAGTTAACCACTTATAATAGAACAAACATACAAATTAACAACTGAGCAAAACTAAATTTTACTTATGTTAAAACTACAAATGATGCAGCTACTCAAAGTTAACCAGTTAACAAAGTAAAATTGGTAAAACAATATGGAAAATTAAGAAAAAAAAGCATAAGTAAACCACTAAAAATAAAAATCAATAAAATCCTAACATTTAGGCTTGAGGAAGATGTGAAGGCTGAAAGAAATAGAAGTCCTCACCTAAAAATAGGCATTGACGGGCTTTAGAAGTAGAAGAAAGTATTA
>NW_018204279.1:0-596 GCF_001263595.1 Phalaenopsis equestris | reverse complement strand
CTTCCATCAGGATAACAACATATCTTGTAGGCTCAAAATCCATGATATGTTTAAATTGGGTTCAAAGCTTTGTTCAAGCAACAAAACAGAAGCAATCAAAACTATACCCACTATCTCGATGGTGAGTTTAATGTATTTGATTACTCCCTTATCCCACGATTCCTAGGATCACTAAAAGTTCATTTTTCACAATTGTTAGTGACCTTGAAGTATACTATAATGTTATGCCTAACATTTTAGTGAACAATATATAAAAATGCATTCAGATTATACTTTCTGCCAGTAACATAAGCTCATGAACCAATCCAAATCTCTTTCTTCAGTGATAGTATCATTCACTTACACTAAGACCCAAGCCATTGACAGCCTGAAGAGTCTAGCACTAGCAGTAACCGCATAAAAAGGTTTTCCAAAAATAGAACCAAGAGAAAATAAAATAAATTGGCTGAAGTAACGAATCAGAAGCTGAGTAAAAGCAATCCAAACTGTAGTAAAATCTTATTTCTAAGAGCAATTAAAGTGTGTCGACTACTTGAGCATTTATATAGGAAAACCATCAATATAATATGCTATTCATGAGAAAAGTCTTGAGTAGT
>NW_018204278.1:0-596 GCF_001263595.1 Phalaenopsis equestris | reverse complement strand
ATTTAATTTAGGTTATGAATGATAATTATAAAATTTTCTCGTAACTTAACCTGACAATTTGAGGTAAATACTTAAAGACAATAGAGCATATCAAATATTAAACTGTCGTATGCACTCAAAATAGTTATTAAGACATAAGCTTAACTAGACATCATAGACAGAGGGTATAAAAATAAATAGCCACGGGAGATGAAATAAATAACAAAACATACGAAGATGGAACCTTAAATAAGTAATAAGTTTAAATTATTATAATTCTAAAATTTCTAGTAGGAGTTATTCAAAATAAGCAAGTTTAGTCAACTACTCATAAAAAAATAATTAAGTCAAGCACAAAGCACTGATAACACCTTAAGTTTATTAATAAAATTTAGGAATAAACATCAATAAGTGTATTCAAAATCTTATATAATTGTTAAGAAAGTTAAAAGGTTATACGAGGTTAAGTAAGACACATTATGAGTGAAGATATTATAAATAGGCTAAAAGTTAAAAAAAAATCATATACTTAAAGTCAAGAAAATCTCAATGGATTGAAACCTACTTGACAAAATGAACCATACAATTGGAAACTAAGATATAAGACCCACCATTAA
>NW_018204277.1:0-596 GCF_001263595.1 Phalaenopsis equestris | reverse complement strand
AGATGTAATAGCTCAGTGATGAAATAAGTTGACAAAGAATGATTTTTGTAATGTAAAATTTAATTTCAAGTGTTGAAATTTGCAATTAACCAGAGGTGTGCATTGAGCATATCACCTTGTAATTCTATCTTCTCCAGTTAAGAAATAAATATATAACTTTGTAATTACAAGTCAATGTGACTTTTTTTTTCGAGTTTTTCATGTAGTGCAATCTTGGTGTATCAGAGTCGTCATGCAATAAAAGTGCTATGGAATAAGTGACACTAATTATAAAATATGAACCAAAAGCTCTCCTCCTTAAAACTTTATCATAATATAAACACTTTGGACATCTACATTGTTTATATGACTCCTAATAACCAAAATAAAACATACTAATGAAAATAAAAAAAAAATTATCTACAAATACAAAACATTATTCACTAAAAACATGTTAATATTAGACTAAATCATACATTTAATAGTTGAAAAGATTTGTGCCGCGTATTCCAGCCTGTTGATTGACATCTCTGGTATAAGACCACTTAGGTCGGGGTTTCGAATCCCTTCTAGCACAATTGATCTTAAGGAGGTGGTACTCGAATTGTTAGGCATAT
>NW_018204276.1:0-596 GCF_001263595.1 Phalaenopsis equestris | reverse complement strand
AAAAAAAAAAAAAACTTAAATCAAGTAAAAAAATCAAAAGTTGTCAATTGTTGACCAAATGAATGCAAGATGCAGTTCTCTCATTTCAGTCCTTTTTTAAGTAAAAATTCATAATCATATTTATGACTATATTTTATATGAATTTAAATCCTTATTTTCTGAATTTTTATCCACTGAAATGAAAAAGTAAAGGACATTCAATCTCTCTAGCCAATCTCTCACTACTCTCTCTTTCTATCTCTAGCCATTGGAACATGTGAGTTCTGAGTTACAGAACCCAAAGTGAAAACTTTACATGTAGTGCCAAATGTTTCCTGATATTGACACCGCCATCATGAGTCTATATGCTTATTTATATATGTTTTTACTCTCCCCATCCATTCATGCAAACCCTAAACATAAAAATATAAACCCTAAGATATACCTCTTATAGAACCCTCTTCATGTAGAGTTGGGTACACAAACAAGCACTTTTCTATAGTGTAATCATCTCCTAGCTCTTCTCCACATCACAGATCACAAAAGATTGCCTAAAGATATCAAAAAAAGATATGGCTGCGCCTTCTCTCTCTCTCTCCTCTCTCTCTCTCTCTCTC
>NW_018204275.1:0-596 GCF_001263595.1 Phalaenopsis equestris | reverse complement strand
TAACGGGTGCTATTTAGGCTCTTCCTTTCCTAAAACCTATTTTCAAAATATTTAAAGTAATAATTTTATTATTGAGACACAGCATGTTTTGAAGTTTATTTTAAAAACTAATGCATTTTAGAATAGATTGTGCGTAAGGTCACTCTTTTAAAAGAAATTTACCTTTGCATTCATTGATGCCCATTACAATTCTTGGATCTTTAAAATGGAGTCGGGATTTTTAAGATGGCGCCACATAATTTGCACACACATATAAATATTTGTGATCAAACAAGTTGTATCTAAATGCTCGTTGAAGAGGACTAGGGTATAGTTAGGTCATTTTCATGTCCTGGCTATTGTTTTTTGGTTTAGGCCCTATCCAGACTGCTTCTTTGATGTTTTACGTGTTTTCCAGGTTTGGCACATTCACAATAATATACTAGATCGGTTTTCTTACAAGGAGTGATTTCAATAGGAAGAAACTGTCAATATTTTATCTAACACGGTTTTTGCAAGTGCTATTTGGCCTCTCTCCCGCCGAGCATGGTTAATCATACCACATGTAGGTAGATTTGTTGCTAACCTTGTTTTGATGTAGATCGAATTTTTTTTTT
>NW_018204274.1:0-596 GCF_001263595.1 Phalaenopsis equestris | reverse complement strand
TTTTCTATACTTAATTTAAGATAACTAAGGACAAAACAATTTAAGGGAGGTTCTTTGTATATGTGCTTAAATTGACTTATGAGACTTACTATAAAGGAAATATCAGTGTGTAGGAGTGATAGATTGATTATCCCACTAGTCTTCGATATTGCCTAACATTCACTTATGTTCCTTCATCTGTAACGTTTCTTACCTGGGTCGATCAGAGTTTCAGATAATTTTCAATCAATCATTTTTATTTTCCTTAATAAGTTCATAATATGTTTTTAATGAAAGGTGATTAGTCTTTATTCTAATTAGGCAATATTTATACATAAGAAAATATTTAAGTTTACCTAGTTCCTTGATGTCAAATTCTTCAATAAGTTTCCTCCGAGTGATTCATTTCCTTGGCATCTCCTATAACAATTATATTTTCAATATATACAATAAGAATTGCAATTTTTACATCAATGTAATATTTTATGAAGAGAGTATAGCCTCTGACTTTATTTGCACCCCATTTCATACATGCCTTTTATAAATCTTCCAAATCATTTTTTTGGGTATTGTTTGAGACCATAAAGTGTCTTGTCAATCTGCAAACCTTATTTTTT
>NW_018204273.1:0-596 GCF_001263595.1 Phalaenopsis equestris | reverse complement strand
TAATCAGTTTTAAGATTAGAAGTTGTCCATGCGGATCAACCAACATATATGAATTTAAATTGGTGGTTTATCTTGAGTTGACTTTAATGCTTTTGGAGAGCTAATCTCCTCACCCCATTTTTTCCTACAACACCAACAACCCCTTGTCTTATATCAACCAACATGGATGCTTTTGATGTTCTAGAAGTGCAGGCCTTCAATGAAAATAAACCAATTTGAAGTTGATTTTGAGTGTTGTTTGTAGGTGATATTTTATGCATGCCAATATAACTCACTTTTGCCTAGTAGATTTAGAAAGTTGGTGTTCATTTTTTAGTTCCAATCCTTATTTATCTGTTTTATTTATTTAGTTCTTGATTACTGGGCTTTTTATGCATTCATGATGAGGAATTATCTTGACCATGGCCTAATTATGATGAGTGGCCATCGAATGGCTGATAATTCTCTTAATGGATAATTTAAGAGCAAATTTCTTTATTTTCCTTTACCTAGACTGTTGAGATTTGGATCAAAATGGTAATCATACTTTGAGAATGAAAACTATTATTATTATTAGGGAAAATTACATATGTAGCGCTAGCACACAATTCTTATGT
>NW_018204272.1:0-596 GCF_001263595.1 Phalaenopsis equestris | reverse complement strand
TAAATACATAAGAATTATTTGCTATGTATGTAAATGCCCCCATTTATATATTTCCAGGAGATAGGATTCTTGTTTTCCAAATTTTTTCTATAACTAGGATCAAATACCAGTTGTATCTCTTTAGCCTTAGCCAAGTTAGGGGCCCATAAAAGCTTCCTTGATAGCTTCCAATCTCACAACCAATTAGGAAAGTAAATAAATCGAGGACGACTGAGTACTACGCTTTTAAGTTCATTCATTTATATTCGTATTGAGTTCGAGCCAAGATTGAACATTACCAAAATTTTAAAATCTATTCAAGTTTGTTAATTTATTTTCATATCAACTCCTAATTATAACTAAGCTTTGATTAATTTTAAGAAATTATACATTTGGGCTAGTATGTACATATATTGTTTTATTATCAGACAGCAATGGATTTATATAATTTAATTAAAACTAGCATGATTAACTAGGTATTATTTATTTTATTTGGTAAATTTCAAATATTAATTTTTTTAAAAAATAAATATGAATATCCAACAATTTGTTTTAATTTTATCGTATTTATACCACTTATAATATATACAATTTCAACAATATCTAACAAAAAAAAA
>NW_018204271.1:0-596 GCF_001263595.1 Phalaenopsis equestris | reverse complement strand
TATTTGATTTGATCTGAGGTATGTACCAGGTAGTAATGCATCATGTTCTCTTTTTTTCCTTACCATGCGAATTCATATCCATCACTTTTTCAAACATATCCGCACACTATATTCCATAAGCTATCTTATATGATTAGATATTTTTCATTGTTGATAGTTGATATTAAATATATCTTAGTATTGATGTGATAGGCCTATTTGTTATGATTCATGGATTATTTTATTGGATGTGCAATAGTTATGTGCAAATGTACTTTATGAATATCAAATGCTTAATCCATCACGATCAAATTTTTTCAACGGGTAGATGCGAAAAAAGAAAGTTTATACCCTATGGAAAACGAGATGCAAGCATTGTGACAAGCAAATTGACATTTTGTATTTTAATCCTACTTTGTTTTGATTTTATTTTGTTGTAAACATGCCTTGGATGTTGATCTCTATAGAGAACAAGTTGTATGCTTAAATGTTCATGTTGGTCTAGTCTGATTGTTAGCTTTTGGGCTCAACATTTGGTTCATGTTTGTTTCCTAATAGTAGTTGGTTCTCTTGTTCTCTATGTTTGTTGCCATTGCCTTTGCTGATTTTTTTTTTTT
>NW_018204270.1:0-596 GCF_001263595.1 Phalaenopsis equestris | reverse complement strand
CAAGAAACTGAAATTAAACATCTGAGCTAGCAGTCCTAGCACATCTTTTATCAATCCTATTTGAGTGTAAAGATAAGAGTAATTAGTTTAAACAGTATACGTTCATTGAGAACCGCATCAACACATTAACAAATCAGGACAATGAAGAATCAAGATTTCGAGACATCCAAATATATTCATAGGTCTTCTTACGACTCTTACAGCTGTGTACTGAGCCATTGTCATCAACTGCTGCATGACTGTATCCACATCTTGCTTTAACTGTGGTTGAAATATTCGTTCTAAACCATGCCTAACATCAATAACCAAAAGAAGAAGAAACATAAAATTAGATAAATTTGCAGATTACTGAAGTTATGATGTAAAAACTGTAGAGAATTAATTTTACTTCTCAAAATAGCGATCGAGATTGTGCCACTGAGGATCTTTACACCGATTTCCAAAGCGGACTATCTCTCCTGAAAATACGTTTAGTTCTTCCCTGTTCACCACAAGAATTCCATGTGAATAGATGAAGTAAAATCCAAAAGAACAACCTGAGTAATAAGAGATTCTTAACCTGTAGAATTTCGTAATCATAATAATAATAATAATAA
>NW_018204269.1:0-596 GCF_001263595.1 Phalaenopsis equestris | reverse complement strand
GGTATCAGAGTCAAGTTCTAGGGCAGGGAAGAAAAAAATTTTGGCGCAGGAAGAAAATTTGAGAAAAAGTTTGGCTAGGGTTCGGAATCGACAATTCGACAAAGTTCGAAGGTAAAGAGTTTTCGGCGGTTTGCGGCATTCGGATGAAGGAATTCGCGAATCGTGGGCTTCGAACAGGAAGAGGAGTTCGTGAGTTCTCAGATAGGGCTTTGAGGAGTTTTACGACAGGCGAGAGGAACCCGCGACCAGCGACCAGGCAAAGTTCGGGCTTCGGTGTTTTTGCGAAGAGGCTTCAACGTGATGAAGACGAAGACGAAACCTTCGGATGCAAGCGAGATCGCAACAACTTTGATCGCGAGAAAGCAGACGGGCTCGGGACGGCTGTGATTGGCAAAGTTCACGTAAGAACTCTGTAGCAAGGATCGGTTCGGCCAGCGACCGTGAATCATGAATTCCAACAGGAGTAGTTCACGGCAGTGGAATTCGGCGGGAGAAGTTCCACAGAAAAATAGGTGCAATTTGGCAGCTGAAGCAAGGGATTTGCAAAAAAGTTTGTTGCAGGATTAATTTAATATGACAATTTCATGTGTAAAATT
>NW_018204268.1:0-596 GCF_001263595.1 Phalaenopsis equestris | reverse complement strand
AGCTTCTTCCGAATAAATGATCTTTTTGTCGCAGTAGTTATTGTCACGAGATAATATTTCCTTCAATAAATCTCTCCACATCTGATCACTCTCGATGCTTGAATTCTTTAACCAATCTGCCCACCTAAAAAAGTCACAATTCACTATTCTTTTCCTTAGACACCTGTAAAATTTTCTATCATAACTGTGGCTATCGCGAAATAAGCAGGGAACGTTGTTGTCCGCAGCAACAATATAATGCTCTGGAGGTACTGGAAGACCTTAAGCTCATCTTTTTTGAAGGTTTTAAACCACAAAGTACAGACAATTGGATACAACATTTGTAATGAAGAATAGTAGAAATATTCAGAGAACATAGTATAAACCAACGAATTGGTTACTACTACACGAAGATAATAGACCTTTAAAAAATGGTTCTTGATTTCCTTTAAACCACATAATACTAAACTCGTATGTATCACATATGCATATTACTAAAAAATGCCATCCAGAAGAACCTCATAAGTCAGAACTGAAAAGGAGAGGAATTTGGCTGCATTCATTGGGATTTCATGTGTCATGAATAAGTAGCAACATAAAGGCCTTCCAAAAAAAAA
>NW_018204267.1:0-596 GCF_001263595.1 Phalaenopsis equestris | reverse complement strand
GGACCAATATAGAAAGTTAGAACTAAGAATGCAATAAGAAAGGAGATAGAACATTCTATCTTCCTATCACAAATTAAGCCTACATGTATAAATGAAGCTTTAGCAGATGAATTTTCGCTATTAATAATGTAAAGAGGATATAAATTAATTTATTATAAATAATATTTGGGAGTTGATGTAGATGCCCAATAAGCAACATGTTACATGAACAAAGTGGGTCAATAAGAACAAGTTTGATTATTCCGACAAGGTAATAAGAAATAATGCTAATTTATTAGTACATGAATATAACCAAATTATGAAAATTGATTTTGAAGAATCATAGGCCCCCTGCGGCTAAATTAGAAGTTATTTAGGATATTATTGACATTTGTGTGTGTTACAAGAGGTTCATATTATTAAATTTGTGTCTTTTTTCGTTCATGAAACATTTCAAAGTCCAGAATGAAAAAAGACAGTTAAAGAGGAGACCCAAGCTCTTAACCTAAATCTCATATGAATTTGCAAAGGTTCCTCTGGATAAAAGATCCATTGGGTACAAATGAGTGTTCAATGTCACTTACAAAGCAAAAGGAAGCATCATAAGATTCAAGACT
>NW_018204266.1:0-596 GCF_001263595.1 Phalaenopsis equestris | reverse complement strand
TCATTTGTGTGAAAGTATAATCACTCAAAAGTCAAAAATAACATTAATTCAAAGAAGTAGAATTTAATTATACATGTTTACAATTAAAATCACTCAAAAGTTTTGAAGATATTTTCCGCACTTGATTTCGTTTACTTTCATAAATTATACAACTATTCACTCCCTTTCTCTTTAAAAAACACATAAGTTCCTTCACACACTCTACATTACTCTCATATGAATTTTAGTGTTTATCTTTAAATTTCCAATCTCGTTCACTCACTCCCAAAGTCTACTCCATAACTAAGTAATTACTACCATGTCGGGTCGTGATGTTTTGGCACCGCGATGTAGAACTATGACACTATAGCTAGGGCTGCCAAAGCTTGCTGTCGCAAACAGCTCGTATTCGACTCGTTAAATAGCTCATCGATTCGGTAGTTAAGCAAACGAGTCGTATAAACAAACCGAACACGAACTAAAGTTTGTTTGTTCGTGTTCTGCCCGTTTTGACTTGAAATAATTAAATAAAAATATTTATTTGTACCTTTTTATATTAAATTTTTATATATTTTAAATAAGAATGTTTAATTTTATTATTTTTAAAATTATTTGGG
>NW_018204265.1:0-596 GCF_001263595.1 Phalaenopsis equestris | reverse complement strand
AAAAAAAAAGTTGATGAAAAAAAATTTGTATGAAAAATGTGAGGGTATTGTGTCAATTCTCACACAATTAAAAAAAGGTGCAAAAGAGAGATTTATTCATAACTTCCCCAATCAAGTATAACCCAGCTAAACTAACAGAAAGATGTTCTCTTAAAAAAGACCGAGGATAAAATAGATTATTGTAATTTAGACGAAGGTTTTAAAAAGTGGGTGCTATAAATTATTATGCAAGAGACCACTTCGAGGAAGGTTGTGAAGCAGTTTCAGTTTCTAAAGAGGCTTCAGCAGTGTATGCAACATATTCGAAATCAACATTTGATGCAATTTGCAAGTATTACAATGCCAATTAATGTTGGTGCATGATTTGAATATTGTAAATCGAAAACAAATGTTTTTAAAGCAAGCATGTTATTGAGTGTAATAAATATGTAGGTAGCAAGCTGGATTGGATACAACAGCCACGTTCAGTTTCACATGACAATGCACAATATCATAAGAAATATGCTTTACAAATATTTGAATATTAATTATCGATTCTATAATTTTAAAAGATGTACGAGTTGGATCGTGCATGTATACATACAAATATGATATAT
>NW_018204264.1:0-596 GCF_001263595.1 Phalaenopsis equestris | reverse complement strand
TGAAATTTAATAATATTTTCTTATGTTGTTTAGGGAATTTAGTCATTATACCCTTCAAATATATATTTTTTAGCCCAATTCTTACGTGTTATGATTTTGCTCATCCTAAAAAGTAAAGTCGATTCACCCCTTGATTGAGGAAGAGATATTACGTGCATTTACACGTTATGTAAGTACGAGATTGAGATACACATAGGAGAAAGAAGATAAATGATCGTGCACGTACGCCGGAGATACGAAGAATGCACGTATTATTTCTTTTTAATTGAAAGATAGAGAAAGAAAAGAGAAAAAAAAAAAAGGACAAACGAGCCAACTTGAAGACAAGAATTGCAACAAGTTATTTATGGTGGTTGGAGCCCTTTTAAAAGCAATCTTTATTATTATTATTTTTCTTTTAAAAATTTTATTTAAGAGCGTTGACATGAAGCCCAGTCAAAGTTGAGTATAAATAGTGTTTTCTAACGACCTTTATAGTCAAATATAGTTGAACAGATTTAGACTAAATTATATAATTGACAAAAACATCTTGTTCGTTTGGCCAGAAATGCAATTATACATAATAATCAGAATTGAATTTTGCTCACCTGCAACAT
>NW_018204263.1:0-596 GCF_001263595.1 Phalaenopsis equestris | reverse complement strand
TTTCATTATCATAGCCATATGTTATCTTGTTACCATTATATACTTGATGCATTATCAAATCATCTTAAGACTTTCATGAAATTTAGCACCATATAACCTGAATGGTGAATTTAAGATGAACGGTCATAATTTGTATAAATAAAAATTAAGATAAAATAAATCATATAGAAACTTTTCTAGCCTCAAACCTCTTAAAAAATAGTTTGCAAGTATGAGGTGCACATAGAAGTATCACTCATGCAGATTTTGAGTAAATAATTAACCTACAAAACCATGCAAAAATAAATCTCCAACAGGCTGAAAAAATATACAGCAGAATGGATATAATTAGAAAATTAACTTCAGAACCCTCCTACCAAATTTCATATATGCAAGTGATTGTTTGCTAGAAAGATGTTGCTGTCTGAAATGGATGTTTTTAAGGCATTTAATAAATATACGAAATTGCATCAAATTCTTCATAAAGGTTTCGAATTCAAAAGTAGAAAATTGGATATAATGTGATACAAAATCCAATTACAATATTTACAGAGGTTGTCTTTATAAAAAATGAACACACCATAGCTATCGGAAATGAACTTCTATCTAGGAACTTG
>NW_018204262.1:0-596 GCF_001263595.1 Phalaenopsis equestris | reverse complement strand
AATAAGACTTGAAACTTTACATATGTTTGTGCAAACATATACATACTCGCATTCTTTGTTTCTCAAAACTTTCTTGTGTGAATACACATTCAAGCGAGCAAACAACATTTAGGGCCCGTTTGGGGTAGCAGTTTTCGGGCGGCACGGCCTGGGACGGCTAATCTCCGTCGTTTGGGGCGGTGTTTTGCTCACGGTGGCCGCGTTGTTTAGCAAAACGAGGGTTACAGGTTCGACCCCGCAGCCCACGTTTCTTCTCATATATTTTTCGCGCTTGCCCCTATATTCCACCCCGCGTTCGTATTTTGCCTTTACCTTCCCTACGAAGCTCCTGCTTCCTCTGCCCCAACCTATCGTTTTGTACACCATCTTCCTCCGGTATCACATTTCCCTATATTCTCTTTGAGAAATTTTTGTTTCTCTTGAATTTGCACCGTATAACAAAATCTTTTATCATATTCCTAGTATCGCCGTTTAGCATATTTTTCATTCACGCACACACACACACTATGAAGTGAGGCAGTGAAATAGATAGCCATGGAAAATTACTATGACGACATATTTTGCATAGCTACTGATACCCCTTGGGGCATATAATG
>NW_018204261.1:0-596 GCF_001263595.1 Phalaenopsis equestris | reverse complement strand
TACACCTATGACATCCAAAAATTGATGCCAACAGTTGCCATTATTCTTCATGTTGGATTGAGTTGGTTCTGATCAATTTTGGTCACTTAAACTTGTCTAAGTTACCATCTCATGCTTATTCCTTGAGCTCATCAAAGAAATGGTTCAAGCTATTCCTCCTTATTAAATTCAATTCCATTTAAGTCCTTTCTCATTTATAAGTACCTCCCTAGCTTATTTTAGCTAGAAATCTTACTTTAGTCCATGAACTAAACTAACTAAAACCAATCCTTAGGATGACTATGGAATTATATTGAACTTAAAAAATCTCATAAAAGGCCAATGATTATTTAATTATTAATTAAAAATTAATTTTTAATAGGTTGTAACTTAGCCAATTTTAAGGTAGGTTTATACCTAGGTTAACCCTAATTAGTACCGACAGATCCAATTATTATTGTTTGGATTCAATCTCCTTTCAAATGGTTCACACATGCATATATATTATAAATAACCAATGGATCTCTTAGGACTCACCTATATGCCTATGTTTGACCTATTGTTAGCCCAACCCTAATAAATATGAACCCTTAGGCTTAGTTATATTTTTGAATAAA
>NW_018204260.1:0-596 GCF_001263595.1 Phalaenopsis equestris | reverse complement strand
TTTTTTTTTTTTCATAAAATTTATTATATAAAATTATAAGATCTATGATAAATGGGAGAAAAAGAAATAGAAATCTCTCTAATGGGAGATGATGGTGTGGCAGCCAAAGCATGAAATCTTTTGTAATTTTAATATTATAAATATATCTATGAAATAAATAAGTTTTAAATCTTTTTTCTCATTCTCTTAAACACTCAATCCATGATCATGTTAAGATTTGATGATCTTATATATATATAGAGATATATAATCAAGTCATGACAATAGCTTATCAACTACCAATAATATTATGTATTGGCAACAAGTTTTTCTATTTCATATGAAGACATATCAACTAACCTCCACTATGATGATTATGTTTTAAAATTTACATCAGATTTGCCGGTCGAACCAACCAAGCTGTCAACTAGCTTTTCAATTTATTTAATCTAAATGTAAATTTACCGATGAAAAGACTGAGTAGAATCTATTTCTAAGGTTGTGAAATTCGGACCGGACACCAAACCAGTAGAAGTAAAGATT
This sequence comes from Phalaenopsis equestris, assembly GCF_001263595.1. Taxonomy (NCBI): domain Eukaryota; kingdom Viridiplantae; phylum Streptophyta; class Magnoliopsida; order Asparagales; family Orchidaceae; genus Phalaenopsis; species Phalaenopsis equestris. The sequence continues at coordinate 74 of NW_018204260.1, read as the reverse complement.
TAAGGTTCAAGATTCAATGTTTCAACCGAAGTTGAACAAAATGATGTAATAAATATTTAAATTATTTTAATATA
>NW_018204259.1:0-595 GCF_001263595.1 Phalaenopsis equestris | reverse complement strand
TCAATTAACTTAGAAAATGCATAATTTGGTGTAGAAAAAAAAATCCTCTTGCTCAGTAAATAGAGGAAAATAATGTGGAGTAACAATAAAATTTATTTGAGATGTCTATGATTTTTAATTAACTAAATACCCACTGGACTATTTTACTTCTAATTAAGTAAATAATAATTTTCATGGCTTAAAACTTTATAGTTTTATTCCTCATGTTAACAGGGAAGTTCTCTGATTTTTTCAAAGTCAAAAGGCATCCCTAGTTTTAAAACCCTAATTTTCATGCCTAGTTGCCTATTTTTACTTAAAATAATTTTATAAATTAAAATATAAATCTTAAAAATATGAAAATTTTTATTAGGTTTTCTGTGATCAGATGACCTTAAGAAAAATATAAAATATATTTTAATGTTTGTACCTAATTTTCTAGCTAATTAAGACATTTAAATTCTAAGAAATTAAATAAATAGAATATACTTCAAAAATTGCAAAAAAAATATTCCAAACTATAAATAATGATTATTTTGACTCACTATAAAAATTTGAAACTCCTTTGAAGTAGTTTGAGTTCTAAAATCTATTTTCTAAATAAAATAGTATTTTT
>NW_018204258.1:0-595 GCF_001263595.1 Phalaenopsis equestris | reverse complement strand
TTTCATATTTACACACACAACGCTCAAATCTTTAATATCACATCAAAAACAGTGCTATTACCACTTTTTAAAAGTGCAATAACATTTTCATGCATCGGTTTAAAGCACAAAAGTATGTAAATATGAAAGTTTATGTTTGAGATATGCAAATACAAAAGAATTCTGCTCCCTATATTTTTTTTTCTTATAATTTAAGGGTTTCTGACCTTGGATTGTATTTTATTACACTTTATTTTTATCGGATAATCATTCTTTCATGTTTTCCTTTAAGATACTCCGGACCGACAGTTCACTTCGTCGACGAAAATTATGATACCGGTCGGATCTTAGCTCAAAGGGTTGTTCGAGTTTTAGCTAACGATACCGCTGAACAGCTGGCTGAACGAGTTCTGCGTGAGGTACTTCTTCAGCTTATATTTCCTGAACACAATTTACTGCTTTCCTTCAAAATCAAATTGAGAAAGATTTATGATTTTGCTTGACTTTTGCCTTGATAGCTGCTTTTGCTTTTATTTGCTTGAGAAACATTTGTGATTTCATAATATTGCTTCTTGTAATACTCATAGATAGAAGAGTGATCTTTTGAGCATGTTTG
>NW_018204257.1:0-595 GCF_001263595.1 Phalaenopsis equestris | reverse complement strand
TGTGTTTATGTTTTAGAAATGATCATTCTATTTTGCATGGTTACACAGATGCAAATATGACAGGTGATGTGGACTTGAAGAAGTCCGCTTGGTCATGCTTGGTTACTTTGCAGGGGGACTGGTTTTATGATAATCTAAACTACAAAAGTGTGTGACTTTATCAAGTATTGAGACATAGTATATTGCAGTCATAGAAGCTTGTAAAGAAGTCCAATGGATGAAGAATTTCTTACAAGAGTTGGGCCATAAGCAATCTAAGTTTGTCTTATATTGTGATAGTTAGAGTGCAATTCATCTCACCGGGGATTCCACATGCCACTCACATTCGAAGAAAATTGATGTGAGGCATCATTGGATTTGTGATATGTTAGACTCAATGATGTTAGTGCTTCAAAAGATACACACAAATAAGAATGGTTTTGATATGAAAACAATAACGTTACCGAAAGAGAAGATGATAGTACGCTGAGAAATAACAACTATTGGAGAGCCTTTTCTTTACAAAATCAGAAGGGGGAGATTGTTGTGGTTCCCTCTCATGTGAAGGCGATCGCCTTCATTGAAAATTAAATTTCAGTTTTCCACTTAAAAAAAA
>NW_018204256.1:0-595 GCF_001263595.1 Phalaenopsis equestris | reverse complement strand
AAAAAAAAAAGGCATATAATTTTGTCGGTTCGATATTTCTATGAATTTTGTGTTGAATTTAACTATGTTCCCCTAAAGGATCTGATAACATTTATAAAGTGGTCAATGAGTTTTAAGAATGGCTCATTTTTTTTTTATTTTGCCACAAAACGAATGATCCTTGTCATGTTTATAAAAGCTTTTACTACATTATATGATAGGGTGCTCCTTTCATTTTGTAATTTTGGGAAAACCTTTTGAATTTTAATGGGTACTTAAGTCAAATTTTTATTACATTTTATTTACAAAGTGATGAGCAAATGTAGGTAGTAATTAATAATGACTTTGGAATTTTTTTGGAGCGCTTAATCGACAACATTTAAGAATAAGGGATTTGCAGATGGCAATATTTGAATGTGCATATAACATTACAATCTCCAAAATAAGAAATCCATTTGAAATTATCTATTGGTTTATTCCAGGAGGTCTGAAGAAGACCTCTTAACCTTTCTTTCACACGTGCCATCCTATGCATTCTCTGACACTGCATTTACATTTCCAAAGTATATTTTGATCTTCATTTAGAAATTGAAAAAAATAATGCAAAATATGCAGT
>NW_018204255.1:0-595 GCF_001263595.1 Phalaenopsis equestris | reverse complement strand
TTATGTGGTATGTATGTAAATTTCCCTAAATTTTATCTTATTAGCTCTAAATATTTTAGTAGTTTACTAAGTTTTTGAATAATACTATTTTAAAATATTATAATGATATATGAATAAATGTTCAAATAAAAAGACAAAAGTTAAGCAATCACAAATAAATTTTAATTGATATTTATATCAAATCTATATAAGCATTATTTTGAATATTATATTGATTTTATTTATTTCAAAAAAAGAAAAAGAAAATTGGACTAATATGAATGATACAAGTCAACATAGAGCAAGGCATTAAAAGTAAATAAATGGAATAAAAAAAAATACCATAAATAGCAAAATCCAACGCATGGTACTCTTCACTATTTCCAAGTTCAACAGCCATGTGCTCCAGCAAGCGAAGGATGCGTAGAGAAGACTAATTGCACGATAAAAAAATATCTTCAATGTCGGATTCAATTTATCTCACTCATTAAAACAAATAAAAAGGAAAAGAAAAAGGAAAAGAATGAGAGAAGCATCTAACTTGAGTGATGAGATCAACTAACAGAAAATACACATATAAGCACCCAATGCATTCAAACCAACAAACAAAAAAAAA
>NW_018204254.1:0-595 GCF_001263595.1 Phalaenopsis equestris | reverse complement strand
CGTTCGACCACAAAACATTATTGTTGGACGACAATTGCTCCGCCGCGTCCCAACTGCTACTATCATCTTCACCACTACAATCTTTAACGTGTCGCTATCTTCTAACCCCCACTATCATTAGGCCACCTTCGCCGTCAGCCGCTGGAACATGGTCACATGGATGACAACGTTTTCGCTGCCACCGTTGCTTGGTTGTTATCACAATTGTTGTCAGACCATAAGCGTCTGGTTGAAGCCATTGTCATCATTAGACCTCTATTGTCAAATTTTCATCGTCAGATTACCTATACCTGACTATCACAACAAATTTTTATGGATCATTATTGTCGAACGACCACCACCTTCGCTGACAATGAATCCAGATCGCTGTCACACAACCCATGTCATTGGTCTTCCATCGTCGCAACCAAATCGTTGTCACTTCATATTTTCTCTCTTATAATATTATTTTGTATTGTTCAAGAGAACAGACAAATTCTTATAGCATATAATTGAATAATGGAATAATTTCAATTTGTCTAGGCCATGTGGTGTTTTCCCTTTCAGGTTTCCCACATAAAAACCCCTGGCGTCACTCCTACCAGGTTTTTTTTTT
>NW_018204253.1:0-595 GCF_001263595.1 Phalaenopsis equestris | reverse complement strand
TTAGATAAATCACGGTTAATGATTGAAACACGTGTAGAGATTGGTTGTAGAGAATAATTAGAGTTGATATAAAATGAGGATCTTGTATTTTCTTTGTTTCTTTCTTCTTCATATATATAATTTTGAATTATTTTGAGCTAGTAATTGTTCCATGTAGGGGGGTAGAGGTTTTAAATAGAAGTGTTCTGCGTTTAAATGTTGCAATGTTTTATTTACCTGTTGCTCCTCTTCTGTAGAGGGGTTTAAATTATTTGAATTGAATTCGAACTATTTTGAATGTTGTTTGGCTCACTTTATTTGAACGATGAAGAATTTATATTTATATTCTACTTATTAATTTGCTTAGGCAGCATGACTTGTTCATGAACATAAATTTATTTAAAAGTAATATATAATATTATATGACATTTATAAATATGAATTATCATACGTATATATATCCTTTTAAAAAATCTAAAAAATAAGAATAAATGAAGATCGCTTTTCATGGTGAAAGTTTATAAAGTGATGCATAATAATTTGACTAGTTGAATAAATTTACATTGAAAGTATATTTTTTCCTAGTACGCATTATATTTTTAGGAAGTGGCCTTTG
>NW_018204252.1:0-595 GCF_001263595.1 Phalaenopsis equestris | reverse complement strand
AAGTTTTTTACCATCTTTTGGAAGTTAAATTACTGCGTAATTGCAGGTTGGGCCGGTGGACTAACATAATATTTTGGTATAACATCCCTAGTCATGATGCTCATAGCTTTCCATCATCCTAGGTTCATTAATATTCTTAGACTAGTAACCAACCAGATAGTCAGATGTCTCCACTTAATATTATAAAAATGGCTTATGTGATCTTCTTACCATAGATATTTTGAGGTACCTTTCTCTACAACTATGGGTTAATTCATCCTAAGGCATCCATATAATCATAGATGATAAGGATGTTTGTTTTAGAGGTCTTGGTCCTCAACACTAACTAGGGGTGTCTAGTAATCTTTACTAGACTTCTAGACAGGACAATTTTAGGTGATGTGTGATCCTGGATTTTGTTCCTAAGTTAGCTAACTAAAAGTTTACAGTTGATCTAACTATTGTTAGTTTTCGTCAAATAAATTGATGAATTTTAAATTTATTTTTGTATTTGATATTTAATTCATGACTTAATTCAATTTCTAGTTTGTTGATCAACATGAAAATCAGAGCATTCTATGTTTGAAGCATTGCATTCAATTTTCTATCCTAAGTT
>NW_018204251.1:0-595 GCF_001263595.1 Phalaenopsis equestris | reverse complement strand
TTTTTCTAGCTTGACACATTTGACAACCAAACACATGTCTGTGTACCCACAAACATGTTTCTTAGTAAACTATTATTCTTAAAATATTGTCATATTCTTTTAATTGATTATATCTACACATTCTTTCATCTGTCTTTCTTACTTCACAAAAAATATTAACTTATTCTCTCATCAAATTATGTTAGCACAACATCTCAATAACTCGTGTCATCACATTATATCGACAGCTTTTTTTCACATAGATTTTATATGTATAACATTTTGACATATTTTCTCTAATGCAATATACATGTAAATTTCATTTAAATTTTATGCGGATCCTGTGTGTCATCTTCTCCACCACACATGAATTATTTAAGCAACATGTATAAATATATCCCAATGTGGCTATTGTGTTAAATCTCTGTTATTTTCTTAGATGTCAAGGTATATTATCTATTTCGACATTTATAAAACATAATGAAATATCATACAACTCAGGGCCAATATTATTGGTTACAATTTACATTGAATTTGATCCTCGCATGTGATTTAGGCAAGCAATCACTATGATGCATTCATATATTCAATATTAAACGGTCTCCAAGAAATCCCC
>NW_018204250.1:0-595 GCF_001263595.1 Phalaenopsis equestris | reverse complement strand
AGAGAGAGAGAGAGAATTGTTCACCCTCTTGACATGGATGATATTGAAAGACTGAAACATATCCTTCAATCTCTTAACCTCCTTGCACAACGCCGCCATGTTTTGATTTTTCGTTTGCCAGAGATCTTGCACCTGATTTTGTGCAACACCGATCATATCGAACAGACAATGATAGGAGAAAAAATATGATAATATATGCACACACTACAGGAAATAGGTTAAATAGCGTCAATTTTAGCGTCATAAATTATTTGATGCAAATTATAGCATCGAATTTGCGTCTGCCTTATGACCAAAATGATTTGAGGGTGTTTGCAGGGAAGTTTAGGTCGAACAATATCAACGCTAAATGTTTGCATCGAATTTGGCGTCGATAAAATGTCGACGTAATATGTTTGCGTTGCACTTTATGTCGACATTTTGTCAACATATTTTACTCACTAAATAGCATCGACTATTCCGACGGTAAGTCTGACGTTAATGAATTTGCGTCTGAATTTGTCTCATCATGAAATCTCGATGTGACTATTCTCTTGTTATTATGTAAGCTTGAGCAGATATTTCCTTCTGGTTTCTTTGACTATATAGAGAACTA
>NW_018204249.1:0-595 GCF_001263595.1 Phalaenopsis equestris | reverse complement strand
GAGTTTTAGTTGAATTTGGAAAACTTTAGATTTGGAAATTGTAGTATTATTGTCTAGTGTGTTTAACTTTTGTGTGTTTATTGTAAATAAAATACAAAATACAAAAAAAATTGTAGGTGCTTGAACTACTGGATATCTATCTTATTAGTTAAATCTTTAGAGTTGAATGCATAGTTCAAGTTTTGCAAACCTTGAACCAAACAACTCAAAGCTAGAAAGAACTTTTAGGAGGAATAAGAAATAGAAATACTCCAAAAATTTGTTATAGAAATGGCAGATTAACAAGTTAATAAAAAATCAATCTTGAATTATAATGCTAATAGACCTTTGAGGAATTATGCGAACCCTGTGGTGGATATAATTTACTTAGATATACAAACCCAAGATATAGAGGCTAATACTTTCAAACTTAAGCCAAAAATTATTCTGATGGTGCAAAATAATCAATTTAGAAGATCCCCATATGAAGTACCTAACTTACATTTAGCTAGTTTCCTAGAACTCTGTGCCACATTCAGGTATAACGGAGTCTCCAATGATGTTGTTAGATTTAGAATTTTTCCCTTTTTCCGTAAGGGATAAAGCTAAAATGTGG
>NW_018204248.1:0-595 GCF_001263595.1 Phalaenopsis equestris | reverse complement strand
GGATCCCTCATGTGTCAAGTGTCATAAAATGACCCAATAAAATAATAACCCCCGCCACGACGGGGAAAATTATTACATACGGAGAGCGTACTCGATCACAGCCATCCATCAACTCATCCAAACAAAAGCCTGTATGACAGTGGGTCCCACTTTTATTAATTTAAGGAAAACCAATTAAGAGGGAAGGTTGTGATCGGAGAGCGTACGCCGCCGTATGTAATAATTTTCCGACTGACTCAAATAATCCAAATTTGGGTTGATTTGATTAACCGGATTTGACACCATACATAAAATTAAGAAGGTAAATTTAGATAAATACCACACAATTATTATACATTTACATATCTAACACTCAAAACTTTAATATTTACACCTACAACACCTTGGTAACATAAACCTGTGCATGAAAAAGTATATTTCACTTTTAAAAAGGGACCGAATGTGATATTTTTCATGCGATGCTAATGATTTTAGTGGCACGCAAGTAAAGATGAATGTTTAGGTGTCAGATATGTAAATATAAAACAATTCCGTGGTATGTATGTAAATAACCCAATTAAGAAACTCTAGCAAAATTAATTCATCATGGTATAAA
>NW_018204247.1:0-595 GCF_001263595.1 Phalaenopsis equestris | reverse complement strand
AACGACGACTAAAGAAAACGGTCATAACATTTTTTAGGGCAATTACATATATATACTACGTAATTTTGGTGTATTTACATAGCTAACATGCAAAAATTTCATATTTACATGCATACCACTCAAGATATTTAATATCACATAAAAAAAATATCATCACTGCACTCTTTTAAAAATGAAACACAAATTTTTCATGCCAAAATTTATAAATATTAAATTTTAGGTCGCACTTCCACATAATTGTAAGATGATCAAAATGAGCTCCAACACCACAACAACTGCACCAAGATGATTGTTCATGTATCTCTTTCAACAGTGATCAAACCTCGCGCAGTTCTTCAAAATGCTTGAATGGGTAATCAGCATAAGCTAAGATGTTCATTGAACTTCGACAGCATGTGAACTTTTAGACTAATAGTTTTTTTTTGTGAGAATTTCTATTGGATTATCCCCAGTATCTAATTTTTACAACAGAATATTGTCATTATTAACCAAATCTTAAATGAAATACTATCTCACATCAATGTGCTTGTTATGGGTATAGTGAAATGAATTTGTAAATAGAATTATTGCTCTTTGACTATTACAAATCATTAGA
>NW_018204246.1:0-595 GCF_001263595.1 Phalaenopsis equestris | reverse complement strand
ATTCAATCAAGAAGAAATAAATCCCCCGTTTTCCTTGTCAATCAACTTTCAGATCTGAACTTCAGAGCGAATCAATGGCAGCAGCCCTGGAAGATGTAAAGCTCGTCGGGTTCTGGGCGAGCCCCTTCGTTGTGAGAGTAAGGATAGCCCTAAATCTGAAGGGCATCGAGTACGATTTTCTCCAAGAAGAGCCGACCGCCGGCCAAAAGAGCGAGCTTCTCCTTAAATCCAACCCTGTTTATAAGAAGTTCCCCGTCCTGATCCATGGCGGCAGGCCCATCTGCGAGTCCCTTCTCATCGTTCAATACATCGATGAGGCGTGGCCCTCTGCCTGCGCGCCCATCCTTCCTGCCGATTCCTATGGCCGCGCCGTCTGCCGCTTCTGGGCCGCCTATGTTGACGACCAGGTAAGTCGCAAGGAGAAATTTTGAAAGCACTTCGGAAAAAGCTAGTCTGTTTTTTTTATGAAATTAAGGGTCGGTTTGGGGAAGCTTGTGCGTTTCCGCTTATCCTGAAATGCGGTCCGCGGGCCGGCCGCAGCGGTCGACCCGCGGCCTGCGTTTAGTGTGAAAACCCAAACGCAGTTTCGGATAAG
>NW_018204245.1:0-595 GCF_001263595.1 Phalaenopsis equestris | reverse complement strand
TTTATAATGTAGATGATGGCCACTGCTTTCAAGGAATCAAACAGGTCTGAATCTACTTAACATATGAGATATTTTCAGTTGCTTTACATCTTCAATTCCCCAAGTCAAATTGCAACAATAAGCACACTGATTGACCTCCATGGAGAGTACTAGCAGTAAAAAGAATGAAAAGAAGCAATGCCATGCTTCGAAAAAGAACATTATATTTTAGCATAAACAAGTTTGTTTCTTCTAAATAGCTCACACTATGTATATACCTTCTTTTAAAACCTTTCAACATTAAAAGAAATAATAATAGCATGGTAAAGATAGATTTTTTGACAACAAAGAGACAATTTTACAGTAGGTAAATTTCCATCTTGCATGGTTGAATGATCAGTCCAACCAAAGAATTATGACTGAAAGATGACAACAACCATATCACTTACTGTTGGGGCAAGAAGAGCGCCAAAAATAATAATACCCCCAATCAAAGAGAAGCATGTCACATAGTACATCCTCATATTTGCAGGTGTCTGTTTGTTGTTAAATTGTTAGAAACAGATTGAAATTTTTATCACTTTAAACATTAAATTTTGGGAATAGTTGATTTAAA
>NW_018204244.1:0-595 GCF_001263595.1 Phalaenopsis equestris | reverse complement strand
GTTTGGCTTTGTTGGATGGGGGGATTGGACTGGAGGAGATGGCGGGGGATGGGGGAGGAGAGGGAAGGGGGGTAGAGGGAACAGAGGAGGAGGAGGAGGAGGGTGAGAGGAAGCCATGGATGGAGGTTTGAATCCATGGGAGAAGAAGGAATTGGGATTGGATTGGAGAGAGAGCAGGGAAGATAGCAGGGGAGGAGAGGAAGAGGGAGAGAAATGGGGTGGAAGGAGGAGAAGGAAGGAGTAATGGAACTATGGAAGTAAGATTTGTTGTTTTGGTGTACTGGTTTTCTTTGCTGCTGACAATTTCAACTATTTTGCCTATTTCCTAATTGCCTCTGCTTCTGCTTGCTTTCTTCTTCCCATTTTATTTTAGTAACACAATTATCATATATTTACATATCTAACTTCTGCAATTTAATATTTATATTTATAAAATTTTAGTATCATAATTCTGTACATTAAAAAATATTTTTACTTTAAAGGAGTTAGGAAAGGTAATTATTTGGTGTGATAGTAAAAATTTAAATGTTATGCATGTGAATACAAAAATTTATGTTTTACATATGTAGATACATAAGAGTTGTGGTGTGTAACC
>NW_018204243.1:0-595 GCF_001263595.1 Phalaenopsis equestris | reverse complement strand
CTAAAGTATTTTGAATGTAAAAATGAAAGTTTAAAGTTTATGCATTGGATATTGTTGAATTTTTATTTTAGAACGTAGGGTTCTGTATTGTTCGTGACTTCACATGATCTGGAAGAGATCTGTGTAAAGAAAGTGTAGAAGAAGATAGTAGATGTATTCTACGTGCCCAAATTCTCAGTCCCTCTAATAAGCCCCTATAGAAAAATGAAAAAGATGACCGTGGAGATGATAGAGAAATTAAGCGAGAGAGTCCTTCCTCCTTAATATGTAGTAAGGAGAAAATCAAATCATGAGCCGTGCAGTATGAAATCTGTCCACAGTATTCCCATGAAACGACGACAGCGTAGATGTCAGACGGCTCACAAATTCTGCGGTGATCTTTACTTCAACTGTCTGTCAAGCCCGAAGGCTGCCGGATGGGCGAGTTAAGTGGACTTGTTTCTGTGATGCATCTTGACGCCCGAAAAAACGACGATGCAAATCAATTTTTCAGCACTGGTGAGTTTTTTTTATAGCATGTGGTTTGTTGAATACATTGCAGAAAATTTTAAAGAAAGGATTACATACTTACCCCTCAATTCCTATACATTTACAT
>NW_018204242.1:0-595 GCF_001263595.1 Phalaenopsis equestris | reverse complement strand
TTAAGGCTAAGTATACTTCAAAATGAATGAGAGTGAAGATTTGGCTTCAGTTTTTAAATATGGGTCTCAACTATCCAATAGTTGTCTAGGGTAGCCTTTAAAAACGTTATAAGGATAAATCATGGGCTCTAATGGAGTTGGAAGAGAGAGAATGCAGACCTCAACAAAAGTGAGGTCAACAATTTGTGTTGACAAAAATTTTGAAGCAAACACCGATATCACTTTTAATTTTTTTCATTAATTGACTCCTCTCTTCTCCCATGCTTGGTTTTAACAACATGTATCCCATGAAAGAGCCATCTTTGTAAGATCTTTAAAGACAGGAGAAAACGAAGGCCTTAAAAAAAGAGAAAGAAAGTTCATAGAAAAAATAATGATGTGGCTTTAAAGCAAGGATGAAATTACATCATCTCATTTTATACATCTCATTACAACCTTTCTTGTGTCAAACTCAAAATTGCAAATTCATCAAACTAGTCAACGAAAATCGTTTGACAAGATAGTAAAAAAAATGACAAGTTATACAATCTAAACGACCTACCTTAATCTATCCAAATCAATATGGGGAATAATATAGAATAGATAAAATAAGTTA
>NW_018204241.1:0-595 GCF_001263595.1 Phalaenopsis equestris | reverse complement strand
GCCAATTCCAGTACATTAATAAATAATAAAAATTTATTCATCGCTCCATTAAAAAATAATAAATTCATATCGATACACGTGTGAATGTCTCAGCTGTAATCATTTCCCCTCATTTTATATGCTTCAGTCGAAGCGGCAGCCGCCTTACGTTAGCACGTGTGAAATACAACTGTCGCCTGGCTGGCGACTCAAATTTTGAGCCGCCAGCAGTCTTCAGAAAAATCCGAGGATGCCGGATATTGCCACGTCAGTAAAGCACGAATCTGCACGAAATTGTAACCGTACACGTGGCGCTGAGTTTGCGTAACCTTAGTGGAACCAGCTCAGCAGTCATCTCCTCCTTCGAAATGACTCGAGTTTGTCCGCATTACCTAAAACGGACATGAGATGAAATATTTTGAAGTATGGCAAGGGTCTCCTTGATTCTTTTTGATAATATATAGTAAAGCTATCACGGGCAAGATGTAATTTTTATTATTATTTTTTTGAAAAAAATGATTTTTTTTTGGAAAAAAAAGAATTTTTTTGGAAAAAAAATGAAATTTTTTTGAAAAAAATAATTTTTTTTTGAAAAAAATAAATTTTTTTTGGAAAA
>NW_018204240.1:0-595 GCF_001263595.1 Phalaenopsis equestris | reverse complement strand
AATCAAAGTGAAGTTTCATTGTAAGAAGAAGATTCAAAGTGGAGCAAAAAGAGAATAATTTCGGGTTTGATTATTATTCATTTGGGTAAATTTTTTCTTTCGATTTCAGTAATTATTTTTTTGTTTACTTCAAATGAGTAGGAACTAAATATCTCATTCACTTGAGTTAGTAATCTATGCATTTTAGAACTATCCTTGTAGTGTGATTGATTTATTGATTGTAGAATGCTTTTATTTTAAAATTTTGCACATAATTTACTTCTAAACGGACCACTTAAGATGTTAAAACGAGTTGTGATCTAGTACTATGGGAGTAAGCTAGTGGAACAATTATGTTAACTTACATTACTCCTTAGAGAATATGAATATTATTGTTAAGATGGTGTTATCGTGTAGGAAAATTTGCAGACACTAGTGTTTTTGCATGATTAAGAGACTAACTGTGACGCCTTGTTTCCACTTCTCGTGGGAGTCAAAGAGAGGGAGAGGAAGCACACGGTAAGAGGGAAAGTTACTTTTGTCTTATAAAGTGACGCGAATGAAGGGAGGCGGAGGCAAGCTCAAGCAGGCAAGAGAGACGAGGGCGACGAAAATT
>NW_018204239.1:0-595 GCF_001263595.1 Phalaenopsis equestris | reverse complement strand
CAAGCTTGCTACAGTAACAATATTGTAATGAAGCGTTGGAGCCAATTATGTCGTCTAGCCTGAACATGTCCAGACCTAGGAGGGTCGGCCGACACTCTCACATTGGTTTGGTCCTCTCCATAGGGGGATCCAATCATAATTATCTAGGGCTTTATTTTTGTGATTTATTTCTTTCATGTTTGTAGTTTCGAGTTTTTTGTATCGGGACAGTTATCAGCATCTTTTCTTCCCTTCAAGTGTTGTATCCTGGGATTTTAAGTGGTGTTTTGGCTGTATCATAGCCTCTAGGCGGTGATTATCTTTGTTATCCCCTTGAGCATCCTCCCCACATCTCTCCCAGCCGCCCTCCCTTACATTAGCCACGTTCGAACTGTCGCATATTGCTATTTTCCCTAGAAATATCCCAGTTCTAGCTACCTGTTCTCATCACCGCCATATCAGACAGCCGTCCTCTTGTTGTTCTGCAGTCCCTCACATTCCCCGTCTCTATCGCTGACAATCCCCCTCTTTGCGGCCGCGTTGAAATATCTGTTTTTTTTTCTTTTTTCTTCTTTCCAGCCCATGGAGACACTCCTACCTTTTGCCCAGCAACCAC
>NW_018204238.1:0-595 GCF_001263595.1 Phalaenopsis equestris | reverse complement strand
CATCTCAGCTGCTTATGTTGACGAAAACGATATCGCGATGTACATCATCAAAACGATCGACGACCACCGAACTCTAAATAAAACTATTTACATCAGACCACCAGAAAACATACTGTCACAGAGAGAAGTAGTCATGGCATGGGAGCAGCTCATTGGTAAGGAGCTTAAAAAGACCAGCATTTCAGAACAGGATTTTCTCTCTATCATCAAAGGTAAAAGGCAGTAACTTTCATGCCGTCAAATAATTTATAATAACAAGCATTTTATACTTACATATATATATGATCACTATGATTTCTTTTCATATCTGCAGAGCTGGAGTATCCACAGCAAGCGGGATATGGACATTTCTATCATATCTTTTATGAGGGTTGCTTGAACAATTTCGAGATAGACAAGGGGGAGGAGGCATCTGAGTTATATCCCGAGGTTGTTTATACTCGAGTCAACAACCTCGTTATGTGTAATTCTTAGAGGTTTATCTCTGACGTTATGTGTAATTCTACAACTTTGCAACTTCAGACTGGACTTTTTAATTCTTAGAAATGATCTTTTATTGAGAAAAAAATTTGCGTACGTCAAGGGGTACGCAGAG
>NW_018204237.1:0-595 GCF_001263595.1 Phalaenopsis equestris | reverse complement strand
AAAAAAAATTCTAATAACCATTGCAACAACATCCTGACTAAAATATCCTGAATTTTCGGGCTACTTAGATAGTACAAATAATCGTTGCTTCCTATGCAGGTTATGTAAATATCATTGGCAATTAGTTCTTTTACTTCTGCATCACCCAGCTCTGCTGTTAGCGCGCTCACAACAACACTGTTGAATTGTTCAGACTATGTTGGGAAACCAATAACCTGAGATAAAACAAAGAAGCAGAAATGATTTCTATCTGCTTGCATTACTGTGATTTTACGCACAATTACATTCGAATCCCATCCACACGGCTCGCCGTTGCTTCCTCCATCTAACTATCCTATAAAGGTTCCAACTTCACCACCAACGCTGGTGATACATCCGGCCTGCAAGAGTGAAAGAGGCGGCGATGGAGAAGCAAACCTGCTGTTGAAGAAGATTGCAAGAGAAGTAGATGTCGGAGACCAAAGGTTAATAGGGATGTGGTAAAATTAAATTTTGTGGTCTGATGCGTAAATAATGTTGTTTCAGGTGGTATGTATGTAAAAAACTCTATTTTAAAAGTTGAGCTTGAGCTCAAACTCTCCTTGTTCATAATTTC
>NW_018204236.1:0-595 GCF_001263595.1 Phalaenopsis equestris | reverse complement strand
AAAAAAAAAACATAGAATTGATATTAAATTGTCCTTAGTTTTAGAAATTATTTTCTAGAAAACTTATTGACAATTTGATGATAATCAATTGATCCAGATGAGTTGTTGATCAGCAGTTGATCCAAATAAGCTGTATGGTTGTTTTAACATATTTTTCTCTATTTTAACTTTTAATATGAACAAAAAAATCTTCAGATTTTCAAGAATACGTCAAATTTAAATACGCTATTTGATTCATTCAATAGTAGCACGTATATAGTCATTTAACCATCAAAACTAAAATTAATAGTTTATTTGAAATAGTTAAAGACGGAATATATGATCACTATGTTATGTCACTATTTGAAGTTAATTATACATATGACTTGTTCATTTCAATATATATGTCAAGAATCATCTTATGTGACATAGATTACATAAATTTATTCATAAATGGATCTAATAAATGAGATTGATTTGATTGCTTTGCAAATCCAATTTAGATCATACAATATAATCAATTATAATACGATTTGTGAACAATTTTAATTATAAACTAAATTAGATTTATGATTTAATTATAATACAATTTTGAGTATGCAAGTCATTATATATA
>NW_018204235.1:0-595 GCF_001263595.1 Phalaenopsis equestris | reverse complement strand
GTGTTCTTCTGAATTTGTGTCGATTCTTGTTTTTCCTCGCCCTAATTTTTCAACAAGTAGTATCAGAGCGAGGTTCTAAGGCAGAATAGGAGAAATTTCGTCAGCACGAGAAAGAAGAAGATTTGATAGAAAAATTTCGGCTACTGCAGAGAAGTTTGACGGCTGAGGTTCAGAGAGGCAGCGACACGGGCTTCTTCCGTGTAACAGGCGGAACAGATCGTTCGCAAATGAGGATCGCGACATTCGGCGAGCAAGAGAGCGACAAATCGCGACCAGAAAAGATCGAAAGCAGAGAAATTGGAAGGAATCTTGGAGGAATATTTCCCTTTGCTGGGAGGTGAAAGTTGGTAGCAGGAGGCGCGATTTCCGACTTCTGAATTGCGAAATTTCCTTGTCGTGAGGCAGAAGATTTGCGGATCGATTTGTTCCCTTGCTGATTCAGAAGATTTGCTGCTTGCAGAGGAAGGAAATCTCGGCGGAAATTTCAGCTGCGAAAGGTGATTTTTTTTGTTGGAGTCGCAAGAAAATTTTTGCTCTTATTTCATTTCTTTGCGGGAGGCGGCTGCGGAGAAGGAAATTGGAAGTTCTGATTTTA
>NW_018204234.1:0-595 GCF_001263595.1 Phalaenopsis equestris | reverse complement strand
TTTTTTTCATCAACTAAATGAGATCGAGCAATAATAGTTACCTTATCTGTCACCGTATTCTAAATAAAGATCGCCGTATTAGAAAAAAGAAGTTATAAATTTTGAACCGTTAGTGTTGGTCGTCGTAGATGCAACAACACCAAGGGATATGCTTTCCAAAAAACTACCTTCTATAAGATTACATGTTGTCGTAGGAAGTTGCAAGCTTTGTTGTTTGGCAGCCAATTTCTCCCTCACCGCCTTCACTTGGGCGGCCTCAACATCATCTGAGGACAGCCATAGATCTTGAGTCATTTCATCCTTCAACACCTAGGTTACTGTCTTTACGACAGTATACTGAGGAACGAGAGCTGATGCCCATTGAACATCTCATCGGCGACACGCTGTTCCTTCGGAAGGGACTTCAACAACTTGTCCCCCGCTGTGTCTGTTGATTTGGTCAGAACTCTCCAATCTCAGGAGCATGAAACAATCACAAACTGCTTCCTCCAGTCTTTTATTTTATTTTCAACTCCAAGCAATATAGTGAAAACCTCATTGTCAACCTTGAACGAATAAAAATAGCAAAACAAGTTGATTAACCAAGGAATAGTTT
>NW_018204233.1:0-595 GCF_001263595.1 Phalaenopsis equestris | reverse complement strand
TTAAAAGGAAATTGTGATTTTCTAAGTTAACATATAAGTAATGGGCCAAGTAGAGTGTGTTACTTGGCCCATGGGCTCTTTTGACAGCAATTCATGCTTTAGCTGATTGATAAAATTTGAACAAATCCTTAAAAATTGATATACAAGTTGACCAGAATAAATATTGATTCTTCTTTCATTTATGTCAGTGGAAGCTTTTGAGATGAAATAACTTTCAAATTCAATCAAGTTCAGCATTACAACTATAGATTTTAGCAAATTTATAAATAAATTGAGTATTTCAACTAGACGAACACAGCAACATAGCAAATGATCCAATCCAAGCTCGAATGAGCCTAAATCAACCGTCTGAAGTATGTTTAGAAACATTAGAGCATTATTTGAAGAAAAAAATGTGTTCGAACCTTGCATATTTATCGTTAAATTGAGTGTTTTGATAAAAGTGACCCAATCAGTACAATATCACTCAATTCTAAGATATTTAAGGCACTTATATGTTAAGTTATTAGTCTATGATCAAAGGAATTAACATGAGCTCTACGATAAAATGTTTTAGATTTTTTTCTAGATTTAGCAAAATGTCATCTAAGAAATT
>NW_018204232.1:0-595 GCF_001263595.1 Phalaenopsis equestris | reverse complement strand
AAAAAAAAAACTATCAATATTCTTTTAAAGTAGATTGTAGGAGGAATAACATTGAACTTATTCTTGATAAATCAATTTCATCTTTAAAAGATGCCTTGGCATCTAGTCTACTTTGTTAATAGAGGTACGTAACCCAATATGATCGAAAGATTTTATCAGTAACTATAAGTTGGGTTGTCTAGGAAGGTCTTGTAAGCTTAGGAGAATGTTTGTTTAGAGGGGTATTTTTAATTCAGTCATAAGTTGTCAAAGAGTTTTGTACTCTATCAAACTACCCTATGATTTATCACTCAAAGGGCAGAGCCACTAGAGAGCATATACATTGCAGTCACGATCATAATAAAATGATTTCATATTAAGGCAAATCAATTGGTCAGAGGGCTCTTATTGTAATTAATACTTTTGTGGAGCTATTTGTAGCCAAAGCACATACAAAGGATTAGAGCCACATCCTTATTTTCATTTCGAGAGTGAAAATAATGATATGCTTGATATGATAACGAATCTTTGTGAGCCTTTGTTAATCTAAAATTTATTATGCTTGATCAATCATTGAGTATTGCTCTGATTTTTTTGTGGTAGAATTTTATTTGAG
>NW_018204231.1:0-595 GCF_001263595.1 Phalaenopsis equestris | reverse complement strand
GTATACTTGTATGGTTGACCGTCTCACTTCACATCAATTTCGAGCATGAGATCCTAAATTTAAGTTTTTTGCTATAAAATCTTAAGTGCATGCAAATTTATTCGTAGATCACATTTTATTTTTTAAATTAAAATTTTCAAGTTGATCACCAGCCTTTAGATATTTCATCTCAGATAGACATATTCCTATATTCATATAAACCATTTTTTGAGCTTTAATCACAGGGAAGTGTTTCTTATGATGAAATTGAGATTTCAAATGACATGCAATAATAAATATATTATGATGTAATTTTTAATTCCATTTTTTATCTGTAGTAGTCCTTGACCTTTTACAAGAAGCTTCTTGCCCAAAAAAATTTCTCCTTTTTTTTCTTGTAGTTATCTTTGCTTCTTAGATAAATTATATTATTAAAGCCTTTTCACTATCTACCATTATCATTATCTTTTATTAAAAACCTTGTGGTTTTAACACCACGTTAAAAATAGGTGCATCTTATATTAATTTTCTTCGATTGCTTTCCTTCTGAGTTTTTGCCAATGAGATTCTATTGCATTCTCAACTCTTTGAACTTTTAAAAAATTAATCATGCTAT
>NW_018204230.1:0-595 GCF_001263595.1 Phalaenopsis equestris | reverse complement strand
TTATAATAATGTATCATATCATTTATCACATAAATTTTAGCATATTGTGATCATGTTTTCTATTTCTCATTTGTGTTTAGTGTCATTCACTCCTCTTTCAAATATCTATATATTGTGTAGACATTCTACTTGAGGTGATGACAACTCATGTAAAAATAGAAAGTGACTTCTAACTATACAAAATACAATAATTGAGTTTCTATCTAAAAGACTTGTGCCAATGTCTCATGAGATATAAAATGTACCGACAATCATGTCGTGTTGTTGGAGATGCTATTGAGTTATTTGCTGTCATATAAGATTTGTTTGATCCTTAGAGTTTTAGTTTACTAAATATTAATTGTAAATATGTTGAAAATTATTAAATTGTTGATATCTTTTCACAAATTAAATCTTACAAATTTTGCAATTTTTGACAAATCAATGCAAGAAGTTTCACTAAATTTATGATTGATGGTTTTATCCCATATTTAGAAAAATTTGTGATTTTCTAGAGGCTTTTGCAAGCATACATTGAAATTGTTATGTTTTTATGTGTCTAATACATGCAGTTTGTTTTTTTTTATATTTATAACACTGAAATATTTCATATCAC
>NW_018204229.1:0-595 GCF_001263595.1 Phalaenopsis equestris | reverse complement strand
TTTTTTTGTAAAAACACATTTAATGGATTTATTTTGTTAATTGATGATGATTCCTGTTGTGTTCCTCATGCTTTGTGAGTAGATTTCCTTACATTTCTCTTGTGATGAATAAGTAGTATTTTAAGATGTGTAGAAAGCTTTTAAAATCAGTTTTCAACGTCAATGTGGTCAGTATTCTTCTATGCTTTATTTACTTTTTGTATAGGCAAATAAAAATTGTTAAAAATCGTTGTGATCCATTAGAACTGGGAAGAACGGTGGACGAACAACAAGAGTATTCACATTGTTCTATAGACTATAATGAAAGTAGACTTTAAACAATGCAAATAGATAAGAAAATATGCTTTGATGGGTTCAATCTAGAGTTTAAGAAATTAAAACTTGGTTAACCAAACTTTTTTACACGCTCGGAAGATGGTAAACAAGATAATTGCTCCTATTTATCACTAGATACAATAGCAATTTGTAGTATTTGATCCTACAATCCACTTAAGCAATCACAAGAGAAATGTAGCTTTTACATATTGATATTCACGAAACCAATCGATTTAGTTAGATTTAGCTTTAGAATTAGTGCTGTAATTTAGGATTTTTT
>NW_018204228.1:0-595 GCF_001263595.1 Phalaenopsis equestris | reverse complement strand
TTTTTTTAAGAATCTTGAAATTCATTAAGTACTTTTTAAATTTGTTAAGTTCTGACATTTTTATTTTTAAATCATTAAGCTTAATCTTTCCTAAATGTTTGGACTGACTTTAATAAACAAGTTGAATACTTTTTAGAATTTCTAGTAGAGTTACTTTATTATTATTGGATCTTTTACTGAGTTAAGTGGGTTACTTTTTAGCTTTATAACAAGGTATGCTTTTCTCTCCAAAACTTAATTTTTTTTCCAAAGAAAAAATAACATGAAGTAGCAATAAATTAGAAAGTAGGTAAGTGAATAAAAATATAAATATCGGAGTAATCACATGAATCTCATTAAATACAATACAAAACTCAACATGTAGAATCATCCAAAACTGGCAAGAAACACATCACAATACAAATCTCAATATATATAAAAATAAAAAATAATGTACAATATAGTATGCTAAAGGCAATCAGTAGGGACAACAACATACCAAAAGAAAACTACAACACACACAAGCAGACAATTAATAAAGTAGCAGCCCCTTCAAAAAAACTAGTCCTATAAGATTAGAAGGCAAAACAACACACACACACACACACACACACAC
>NW_018204227.1:0-595 GCF_001263595.1 Phalaenopsis equestris | reverse complement strand
GTATTCAGCTTAGCTCAATCAATGAGGATTTGCCCATAGAGGATACCATAAGATTCATGAAGAAGTCTCTTTAGATATGGATGAAAATGATGATAAGATTGTCAAAAAAATTTAAGTTCTTCAACATTTTGATCAGCAAACGAAATATATTAAATATAGTTTTGTATACTTAGATGATTAATTCCTACACCTGTTTTCTTTTACTCTCACTTTTATATTGTATTTGTCTTATTTAATTTTCTTGATTTTATGTGTAGACTCAACAAGTTTTACTTTTTTTCTTTTAATATTCTATCTTATATTACATACTAAGTATGCTTAATAATTCCAATTTTTTTTCCTGTTGTAGATGGCAAGTTCTCAGGCTCCCGAGGATCCCCATGTTTAAGGGACTTTGAGGAGCATGTATCGGAGGTTGAAGAAGACCATCATTACCTCTAATAGGTACGACACTCATGCAGCTACTCCAGTGACCCATTATGTTGCCCCTCATCTTGTACTAGGTCCCTCGCAGGCACCACCTCCCACTCTACCCTATTTTCGCACATCATCATCATTTGATGAGCCAGTCCCCTCACTCTAGCACCTAAGATGG
>NW_018204226.1:0-595 GCF_001263595.1 Phalaenopsis equestris | reverse complement strand
TTTTTGTGCATTAATTCATGCCTAAAATACTCATCGCACGTGTAACAGGGACAAACAATATAATGATTAAGACTAACTTTCTTTTTTGCAGGCGTTGCTGAGCTTCTCCCACCAGTCATGGCTAATATGTGTTGCATGTGGTTGGCTTTACTGCTAATGTTGTTTTCATGCAAGTCCAGCCTTTTTCTCTTTTCCCTATGTATTTTCAAAGTCCTTAGGAGAGTTTGTATTTGAAATAAGGTATGGGCATATGTTCTGAGGTGCTAGATGGCGGAATCACGTGATGAGGATTAGAAGCTGCTTGCTCGTGTCTCGTACCTCAATTCTAAATCCCATTTTTGTATAAAATTATGATAAAATATGTATTTATGCAGTTTTTGGCCGCCTTTTTATTTTATGAGATATGTCGTCAATCGAACGGTAACCTATGATGTCATCCAAGCTTAACTTCAAAGTCCATGAATAATTACTCACCGTTGTTACCAAGCTATCCTAGCTATCTGACAATGAAGATATTATCACTAGTGCTCTGACTTTATCATCAAAATTGATCTCCACATAACACAACTGGCTCGTCACAGTGTTAAAATTATTG
>NW_018204225.1:0-595 GCF_001263595.1 Phalaenopsis equestris | reverse complement strand
AAAAAAAAAAAAAAACATTGCAGCTTATGAAAATTGTGTTTTGCAGCCTTATCTAGTTAAGTGTGGTGGCTTCTACAAGTTATGATGAGAATTTTTGAAAAAATAATTGTAATAGTCACCACAATTTTTTGAATATCAACAGCTTCGCAGCTGCTTCTTCAAACAATTGCAGCTGTCCCAAGTAAACTCTTAGTCACAATATTTTATTTTTTTGTTATATGAAGTCAAAAATTTGAGTGGTATATATATAAATATGCAAATTTGACGTTAAATATGTAAATATATAAGACTTAAGTGACATTTATGATATTTACCTCAATAACAATATCTATGCCAAGATCAGCCCAAGGGAGCTTCGAAGGATCCCTATTGGCAACCACCTTTATAGGCTTTCCATCAACACTAATGGTTTCACCATCAACAATCTTCACATCTGCCTTAAATGTCCCCAACATTGAATCATATTTCAGCAGATGAGACGCCTGCAAGTATCCCAACAGACAGTAACTATTAAGATAAAATATATATAATTTATATTACTAAACATTTCTTAACTCTAATTATTATAAAGAATTTGGAGTAAAGTGTTAAATCG
>NW_018204224.1:0-595 GCF_001263595.1 Phalaenopsis equestris | reverse complement strand
TGTATATATATTTGTGTGTGTGTGTGTGTGTTGATTTATAAATGTTTGTATATAAACTAGTGTTTATGTATGTATATGTATGTATTCATATAAATAGTTTGTTTAACTTGCTAATGTCATATTTGTGTTGATTAAATTTAAATTTGGTTAGCTAGCCTATATGTTGGAAGTAATATTTTAATTAAGTTGTATTTTCAAAAATAAAATTTTATATTTCAATTATGTGAATTCCTAAATCACAACAATATGAAGATTTTAAAATGTAAAAACATAAATTATTTTATTACAAAAATAATAGAATTAAAATTGGAGAAACTTATTAGATTACAAATACATACATACATACATATATCAATGACAAAATATAGGAATGATACTAAAGGAAAAAAACTTGGCCAAAGAAAGTGTTTAACATGATTGATTTAAGCAAATTATCTTAAAGTGTTTATAAATTTTTTTAGTAAGCCATTTATTGCAATATTAATAAATATGAAAAAATGTTTATTATGAAATAATTATAAAATTAAAAATAAATCTTTGAAACTAATTTAAATTTCCTTTTTCAATAAAAAAAGAATAAATCAAAGTTGAAAAT
>NW_018204223.1:0-595 GCF_001263595.1 Phalaenopsis equestris | reverse complement strand
TTTTTTTTTTCACTTATGTTCAACATTTTGTTGGAATTCATGGTTGTGTCAACCAGTTTACACCCGAACACAACAGTTTCTCTTAATAGGTCTAAGTTGTACTTCTAGAATTGGACAATTCCTTATTTAAATTTGTCAAACCAAGTACAAGGAAGACTGCTTCAAGCTATCTAATGGCTTCTTTAACTTGCAAGTTTGTCTGTTGTTGGACTTAATTTTCAAGCTTGAAGGTATACTCTTGTAGACTTCTTTATCATGGTTGCCATTCAAGAATGTATTTTTCACATCAGGTTGATATAAAGGTCAATCTTGATTTACTACAAGAGAGAGTAGATTCTGAACCACTTTAGCTTTTTCAATAGGTGCAAATATTTCTTTATAGTCAATCCCGTATGACTGCATGAAGTCCTTGGCAACCAGTCTGGCTTTGAAACTTACACTTTCATCACCATTGTATTTGACCGTGAATATCCGTTTGCAACCTACATGATTTTTTTCATGCGACAACTCTGTAAGTGTCTATGTGCTATTATTTTCTAGATCATGAATTTCTTTCTCAACTGCCTGTTTTGATGTTGAAACTTTTAGAGCTTTT
>NW_018204222.1:0-595 GCF_001263595.1 Phalaenopsis equestris | reverse complement strand
GGGAGAGGTGGGAGAGCATATGCGCCCCCTTTTGGGGGCTTAGGTGCCAAACTTGGCACTGCTCTAAAGAAAGACTGGCGCTTATGCGTCTGCCTATTAACACATGCGTCAGAAGCAGTTTTGCACGGGATTTTAGTTTTAAGTCCCGATTTCGAGCGGGCGCAAGGTATCTTCTTCTAGAGTCCTTCGACAAGCATCCCTTTGAAGGTGGGAAGTGTCGAAGTGATTCAAAATTATTCTTTCGTCAAATCGGAAATAGAAGATTGTGGAGCGAGTCCTATGAGTTTTCTTTGTGTGTGGAGAGGAAACTTGTGTGAGTTCATTGTAAAACCTTCTGACTTTCATAGTGGAATTTTTTAGTGGTGTGGCTCCACGATTTTTTTCAGTTCTTGGGTTTTTCTACATAAAATTTTGGTGTTCTTTTCTGGTTTTGTTTTATTGTGCTTTCTAGTTATTTTTGTTACAGTTTTCTCGAATTGGTGTGATCCTGTTATTTTGCGGTATTTTTAAACTTCACTTTTTCGAAGATGCTGGTGGAGGATGTGTTGTATCAGAAAAATTTATACTTGCCACTACAAGGAATCACAAGGAAGCC
>NW_018204221.1:0-594 GCF_001263595.1 Phalaenopsis equestris | reverse complement strand
TTTAAATGCAAGCATTTCTTTGAGAATACAAAACTGATTCACTTAATTTCATCATACCCCGCGTTATCTGGGTGTACAACTTTTCGAACTCGAGGTGAGATAGGATAAACCCTCGAGACATACTAAACTCTCAGCCAAATAAATAAAGAAATGATAAGAACAAACCTTAGTTTTTATGTCAGCGATGAACATTATCATTATATGCCAACCTTGAAACGTCATATAATATTTATGTTAGACGAGCTTTCGAGTTGAATCTTCTCACGTTGAAAGTTGAAAGAGCTGACGATACAAAGTTATAGAATCGCAAGTTCAAGCTCAACAAGCTCAAAATTAACCTGACTCAACACGAAAGCTCGTTGTCAACTTGATTAGCCTTACTAATGTTCAAACTTGGTAGCCCGTCTCCTTTGTCCAGCCAATATAACCTAGCCCAAATCAACATTAGCTAAACAATCAGCCCCGCATAAGCTCTGACTTACTTTTATATAATCCTAGAGTTTTTGAAGAGCTTCTAAAGTCTAACAACAGTGATGATATAAAGCTATACCAAGCAAATGAAAAAGCTAACTCATACCATTTTTGAAAAAAAAA
>NW_018204220.1:0-594 GCF_001263595.1 Phalaenopsis equestris | reverse complement strand
TCTCTCTCTCAACATGGTACCTCCGTCTTTCTGGGGTGGTGGCTAGGGGAGTTAATGATAGTCGTTTCTTTCGATCTCCCCTCACCACCTCGATATCCTCAGCCAGCAGGTCTGCTAGCCCTCAACAATCATGCATATATTAAGTTTAAGAGCCAGGGATTCCTTGTGAGGATTTTTTGGCGCCTGTTCCCAGGGCCCTCAGATGAGACGACTTGATCGACCAACAGAAGTTCAGATCTCAATCGTTTCTCTCTCTTTATAACCCTTTTCTTTTTTTGCGGTCACCATAGAAGCAGGGATCGAAAGCATGTTAAAGCTAATATTTGGGTGTCCATATCATCCTAGCTCATATTGTCAGTCATCATGTCCTCACACGTTTGAGAAGAATTGGTAGCAAAGAATGTAATGTCAACTGTATGGCCCTGTTTGTAGGACTTGTTGGACTGGAAACTCAAATAAAAATTGAATATTAAATTAATTTCTTAATTTTGGTGTTACTCATAATTTAATAACTACCCCATCCTTATCTTAGTTATTGCTACAAAAAAGTAGAAAAATCGAGGAACTAATATGTTTGCATCAAAACCACTAGCA
>NW_018204219.1:0-594 GCF_001263595.1 Phalaenopsis equestris | reverse complement strand
TAGTTTACATAGAATTTATATGGATGTTACATGAGATATAACACAAATATAATGCAAATATAACACCCATATCAACGCTGCATAGGTCTTACGTACTCAATTTTTTTCAGAAACATTGGGTGGTGTAGATGCAAGGAAAAAAAAATAGGTCTCACATTAAATACATAGGAATTGGGGGGTTTAAATGTAAATTCTCCAAAATTATATAAAATATTTTTCAACTAAAAAAACCAGGTTTCTCTGCCATGTCCGAATTTACCGCTCCCCCACCCCAAGATTCGCCACCGACCTCCTTTCTCCCATCTCTATATAAGATCCCGGTTTCTAGTTCATCAGCCATTAATCTCACTTTTGCTGTTTCTATTCCAAATCCTCTTTTTTGTCTAAAAGTTCTCAAATTTCGGAGGCGAGCGCGATCAAAAACTTCTATTTTCAGAGCTAAAATCAGAAGATCTCCATTACCTAGACCTTAAGAGCTGCCGATCTTCGTCCGACTTACTCCAAGCTTGGTTTTCTTCTTTGGGCGGATCCCTCGGTTCAGATATTGAGGGATGATGCAGAGCTGAGGGGTATGGGAATGGATGAATGAAGAGC
>NW_018204218.1:0-594 GCF_001263595.1 Phalaenopsis equestris | reverse complement strand
GCACTTATAAGCTGCCCCAAACGGACTCTTAATGTGAATGAAGTTTTTTTTTTTTGGAATTAAAGTTTTATTTGAAATTTATGTTTATCTGAAACTTAATTAAGATATTCAATTTAAATCAGCCAAAATTAAAAGTCACAAAAGTATTCTAACTAATTTCAATCGTTTGAAAAACATGAAGGTGGTCCGCGCCTATCGGAATAAGAATCATCAGCTAAAGGTTTCTGGACCTTGCATTATGTCCGGAAATTTCTTGAAGAATATGTTAAACTTTTAAAATTACGTTGTTTTATTTTCGTCGCTTCTGTGGAAGTCTTTTGCATAGAAGTTTTGCGCTGTCCGTTTCTATAACATCACACTGATGGATAGTGAGGTAATCAAATAAAATAATTTAAAGAGGATTTTCAGACATAGAACTCAAAACTATTATATATATTAACAAAAGACCATTACTTGGCAAAATATAGGATGATCTTTATACACCAAATAAATGTCTGCACAAATTTTGAGGAGATGTGATGATACCGATAGTCTAATGTATATGAAAGGAGGGCTCACCAAAAAAAAAAAAAAAAACCTCTGAAACTCAATTAT
>NW_018204217.1:0-594 GCF_001263595.1 Phalaenopsis equestris | reverse complement strand
TTCTTATAAGTGAGTAAGAGAATAAGAAGAAGTATATAACTAGGAAGAACATCGGATTAATCATGACCTCTGAGAATAAATAAAAAGAAGGCTAGATTGATGCATTCTAGAGATAAATGCCATCCTGCAATGACATGACATTAGCATAGATGATAGCTGATATATATTTTCTTGCATCACATGTATTTGTAGGTATTTTACAAATGCACTGGAATTATTCTTCAATCATTGAAGTTTTCAACTTATGGTTGTGATAGTTATATAAAGAAATTAGTGTGCGTAGAATATTTTATAATAAGAATAATTTCATTAAAAATAAATTATAAATAAAATTTAAATTAGTAATTTATCATTCAGTAAAAATTGTGCAGATAAAATTTGTAGTTCCTAGACAATTTTTTTTCTTGTGTCTCAAATTTGATTTACATGTATACCATAAAAAATCTTTCTTAACACATAAATATAACTGTTCTAATTTTTAAAAAGTGAAATACATCTCTTACTACATTGGGAAGGTTGCATGTACGTAAAAATTGAAATTTAGGTGCTAGATAAATACAAAAAGAATAGAGTATCTAAATCTTCTTAAAAAAA
>NW_018204216.1:0-594 GCF_001263595.1 Phalaenopsis equestris | reverse complement strand
ATGCATGCTGCCCAATTCTAAGTTTTCACATATGTGATCCCTAATCTTCAAAGTTTACATTCATATCATTCAACTTTTAGTAACATAATACTTCTTTCAATAAAATGACATGTTTGAGAATAAAAAAAATTGGTTGTTATGAATTCAAATTATTTAAGAATTAAGAAGAAAATTTAAAAGTTTATATTAGAATTAAGTGCTAAATGTGTAAATGTATAAATGTCTGGAAATTTTGAAAGTTCACAAAAAAAAATTAAGTATCGGATGTATAAAAATATGAAGATTTATAAAATTTGTAACTTGACATTTCTATTTAGGTAGTAGGTATATAAATTAAAGTTAAGAAAATTTTATGTATGAAATAAAGTATTAGAAGTGTAGATATTTAGGGATTTAAAAATATGCAAGTTTGCATAGCTGAATTTAGATGTTAAGCATGTAAATACTTAAAGTTGAGAAAATTTGTAACTTCATACTTAATTTGAATGTTTGGTGTGTAAGTTTTTAAGGTAAAAAAAATTAAAAATAAATACATAAATCTGTAGATTTGTATTAAATTTAAATGTTAGGCATAAAAATGTTTAGGTTTTTTTT
>NW_018204215.1:0-594 GCF_001263595.1 Phalaenopsis equestris | reverse complement strand
AAAAAAAAAAAATTAAAATTTCTAATCTCTCCCACACTTTGTTTTCCCTCAAAACTGAGCCTTCATAACCCGTCCCCACTCCAAAATCATGGTCCTCCTCTAATTCTCTCCCAAGAACAAAGCTCTCTCTCATTCCCCACATCTTGGCCAAAACTCAAAGTCCCCAACTCTCCCGCTTCTCCCCTATGCTCCTCTCCTTCTTCCACACCAAAATCAAGAGCCTTCTCTTCCATTCTCCTCTCTTCTCCTCATTCAAGATGAATAATTGAGGAGGTAAGCAATGATGGTAAATCAAGGAGAAGCAAGGATAATAAATTAAGGAGATCTCTCATTCACAAAAAAGCATCTAAAACATCCACAAAAATGTATAATTTCTCACCCCATTTATTTCTTGAATCATATTTGAATGATGTAATCCATAAAGTGTGTTGTTTTAGTTCTTATTTCCCCTAATTTTCCGACCTATGTGGGCCATTACTCTCTCTCCCCACTCAAATTACCCACCACTGTTGAACCTCCCATCCTCTCCCCACTCAAATTCCCATCACGGTTGAACCCCCCATCCTCTCTTCTTCCAAATTCTCACCATGGTTG
>NW_018204214.1:0-594 GCF_001263595.1 Phalaenopsis equestris | reverse complement strand
TCAGCAGGAGCTTCCCATTTTCTTCATCGTTTCTGTAAAATTTTATGTCGAAACATTGATTTTTCCCTATTGGTATTCTAGATTTTGATTTCAAACTGCACAAATCTATTGATCGTATATGATTTTCTTGTTACAGAATGAGATTGAAAGTAACTTTGCGTTTTATTTATCAGGTTTGCCATCAAGGTACAGGGATTCGGTCAGGGCAATAACACCTGGCTTACCTCTCTTCCTCTACAATTACTCCACGCATCAGCTCTATGGGGTTTTTGAGGTATTTGATTGAATTTCCATTGAATATATTTAATTTTAGTTTTCTGCTGAAGTTTACTGGCTCCTCATAAGCTAGTTGTTTGAATCTGTTGGCAGGCTGCCAGTTTTGGTGGAACGAATATAGATCCATTAGCTTGGGAGGACAAGAAGAAAACTGGAGAATCACGTTTTCCAGCTCAGGTATTTTGAATTTTTCTGGAATAATTCTGTATTGTCAAAGGACTACACACTTTTGTTTTTATATTTTCATTCATTTTGCTTTACGGCTTTACAGATGCCATTTTTGTTCCATTGAAATTCTCTTAGAGAACTTTTTTATTG
>NW_018204213.1:0-594 GCF_001263595.1 Phalaenopsis equestris | reverse complement strand
AAAAAAATCTACAAAACCCATAATACTTTTTAAAAAAACATTTTTTCATAATAATTCTATAATTATTTTTACAGTCAACTATCAAATGGACCCTCTTTATATTACATAGCATACAAAAAGTTTTAAATATACGGAATCACTAAAGTGAAGCAAATCATAACAGAAGCATTAGTTACCTGACGAAGAAATAAGCCACGCATATTGCTGCCTGTAAGAGAGCGAGAGTTATGGGAAGCCCTCATTTGGAAGTGAAAACAATGGTCTTTCCAAGCACAAACAGAACTAATGTCAGCTCCAGGAAGAAAATAGTGTTCATCATTATGCGGTCGATTATCCAACCGAATATGGTGATCCCACCAGCATTTGTTTGAAGATACATGGCTGTAGAGTACAAATATCATGAGGATTAATACTTTAATATAATAATATCATTTGGTAAATTGGACACTTATATGCATACGTATAACCCTGCACTCGGGTGGAATCGAACCTCAGAGAGTATAACTAATGTGATATGAAATATTTAGTTGAAATAAACATAAAAAAGTAAAGTTTTAACTGTTAAGACATTGGGTGGCATGTATGTAAAAAAAA
>NW_018204212.1:0-594 GCF_001263595.1 Phalaenopsis equestris | reverse complement strand
AATTTGATCCTTTTTCACTCCTTTTACCATTTTTTTCTCCATTTTATTGTACGTGACAGAAAACACACATATAGCTTTCATTAAAACACAACATCTCAAAAATTGGTATAAAATTGTGTACATAAAGACTATATATTTTTGGTGTATAAGTAGTCGCGGCTCAAACTTCATGCTCAAGTTCCTCCATTTCAAAAGATGGTCAACCAAGATCTCGTTGGGCTTCTATCTTTCCACCATGAAATCTCCTATGGTGACATGATGTTGTGCTCTGGTGAATCTTATCATGAATATGTGCTCCAAGTTGGTGAATGTCGTTACTGATCCATTAGGTAACTCCACGTACAATCCAAATGCAATTCCTGACAAACTGTTAGTTAACTGGTAGAACAACAGTGCTCCATTACTCCCGGCATTGCAGCAGCTCATCCAGAAATGTGCTATATGTTGTCAAAGATTCCCCATCCCATCAAAAGTTTTGATATTTTGTGGCACAAAGCCCTTCAGTTATGGTATGGCATCAAATTCCTCCAGGTAAGGTCTACCATTCGAAATTGATGCTCCTCCTCTAGATTAGGCTAAGGCCTCCCTCACTTG
>NW_018204211.1:0-594 GCF_001263595.1 Phalaenopsis equestris | reverse complement strand
GGCTTGTAAGAGCAAGATGGCGGCCACCTTTAATCAGACCATAGTACCGTTACGCCAAACTATTTCCTTAACTCGAATATTAACCAACATATGTGAAATCCAATCTTTACAGTTGTCTCACCATAATTTTACTCCAAATGAAAAATTACTTTAGTTTCCTCATTTTTTATAGTTTTAGATTGAATTGCTACATTACTCCATTTCAACTATTCAAACAATATTTCTTGAGTTGAATTTTAGTAGTTACTAAGCCAATCCCTACATGATGATACTTTTACTCAAATTTTATTACTTGTGCAACTACATGCTCTTGCATGTGGGTTAAATTTTGCATCAAGTTTTTGGTTTCATTTTTGGGGATTACAAAGCAATATTGATACCAAATTTGTGAATTATTACTTCATATATTTTTATGTTTTGTTATTTCTTTTTAATTTGTTTTCCTAATTTTTTTTTTATTTTCTTCTTTGTTGTCATTAAATATCTTTTGTAGGCGTACTTCTGTTGAATTTGCTGATTTGAAGGCAATCAAATAGTGTTTGTAGACCCAAAAGGAGAATTTTTACTTCTAAAAAGGTTATGCAAGAAGCGAGA
>NW_018204210.1:0-594 GCF_001263595.1 Phalaenopsis equestris | reverse complement strand
ATGTAATAAGTCTGTATGTAAAATATGAAATTCGGGAGTTAGGCATGCTAATACGTATACAAGAATTGCACAATATGTATGTAATTCTTCCTTTCTATGGCATTGAAAGTAAATATTTATTTCTACATTATTTTAACATCAAAAAAATCCAAAAATTTTAAAATTTATTCTGATTAATTTGATATGGATATATAGTTCAATTTTTTGGTCCAAATAATATGATTTCGGAGACATATACCAATTTATATCGTTATTATGTGAAATAATGAATGACACAATGGTTGTTACGTGCATATCAGGAATCATATTTTATAATTTATCACTCCATTATTTTCCAAGAAGTTGATATGATTATTATATTATGTCAATTATATAGGAAGAAAATGCACGATTAATAAAATAAAATATTGAGTCAATTACATATATACCCCACAATTCCTATGAATTTAAATGCCTTAACATCTAATTTTTTTTTTAACATTTATACCACCCAAATATTTCAGACCGCATCCAAAATACCATCATCTTAACATATAAAAAGTGAAATACATATTTTCTTACGTAAGTAATAAGGTATGTATGTAAAAATGAAGT
>NW_018204209.1:0-594 GCF_001263595.1 Phalaenopsis equestris | reverse complement strand
AAAAAAAAAAAAGCTGGTTGGAAGGGCATGTTCATTTCAAGAAACTTTTGTTTCGTTGTAACATCTCATTCCATTGTAAAGTACAATAAATGCATGTGTTTTGACTTTCTTGGGAGTTTAGTACGAAGTAAAAAGATATGGGGTACATTTCTAAAGATTTTAAAATAACCTAGACAGGTGTCTTTCGAGTAATTATGGATTTGCTCAAATGCGGCCAATCCAAATCCATTGGTTTGTGTTGCACATCAACCCTGAACATATTGTTGGTGAATCTAACCTACAACACCATCCATGCAACCAAAATAGGTCCTAACATGCACTGTCCCAATGATGCCCCACTTGTTGTCCCCAACACCACACCCATCATCCCTAACCCCACAATAGTG
Source organism: Phalaenopsis equestris (assembly GCF_001263595.1). NCBI lineage: Eukaryota > Viridiplantae > Streptophyta > Magnoliopsida > Asparagales > Orchidaceae > Phalaenopsis > Phalaenopsis equestris. The sequence goes on along the minus strand of NW_018204209.1, from coordinate 208 downwards.
ACCCCGACTTAGCAACCACACACCACAGTCACCCGATCTTTGCCCATCAACCTCGCCGTGCCCCAGACAAAAGTCAAAAAATGTTGTATTCATTTTTCAACCTACCATACACCAAAAAAAGGATTCCATTAATTTATTTTATAGCCAACCAAACAACCTTAAGATAACAAAATGCAATTTATTTCATTTACCCTGCATTGGGAATATG
>NW_018204208.1:0-594 GCF_001263595.1 Phalaenopsis equestris | reverse complement strand
TTATTATATTCAAATATATTTGTAATTATTAAAATGCCCTTCTAAAAGCTTTTGATAAGTGGACTGACCTGTAATTATGTAAGATTGATGCCCATCCCTATAAATAGTGGACCCATACCATGAGTAAAAGTTAGGCATTCTTGTGATTCTCTACTACACTCACTCTGCACAACATTGTATAACTTGGGTGTGCTTCCGGGATAATTTTAGATTCAAATTATATATCTATATAGCGTTGATGAAATTAAGGGTGTTCATTAATTTATTAAAAAAAAAAGAAAACTGAATCGTATATATATTATTAACTTAGTTTGATTTTTGAAATTATGGTAACAGTTTTTTATTTTAGAGTAAGGGTTGTTTGAAAAAAATAAAATTTCTATTAAACCTAAAAATTATATTATATTTAGAATAAATTTAATCTATTGAGTAATTAATAAAAGAAATTCGCCAACCAAACAATCCATCATTTGGATTTTAAAATTTGGTTAAACCATAACCTAAATATATAAATAAATCGAATTATATTTCCTTTAAGTTTTATTCGGTTAAATATCTTATTTGGTCGGTTTTATTTATATTTGTTATTTAATT
>NW_018204207.1:0-594 GCF_001263595.1 Phalaenopsis equestris | reverse complement strand
CCATGTTATTTCAATTTCCACTATGTTATTATTGGAATAATATAGCCCCAAAATAAGTAAAGTGGGAGGGTACTCCAATAACACTTCATGTTCCACAAATAACACTGGTGGAATATTCTTATGACACAGTGACTATTGCAATTCAAACTTAGCTCTACGTTCGGAATCTTAAGGTAATATTTTTCCTTACATTACAACTTAATAAAATACAAAATCAATGATACGTATGGTTCCTCAGCCTCTGGATATTACAGGAAACAATTGATGCCTTTCCTCATATTTGTGAGAGAAGTTCATATATTATAGTATGCATGAATTTTGTAGAATAAATCCAATGAAAAAAAATGATGAAGCTTATAGTTAATTATAAAAAATCGTTTATGATATGTTTGATCATTCATCCTAGAGGAGAAGAATTAAAAGAGTAAGAATTCAAATATACTTATGGTAAGATGGCATATTTTAGCATTATTGTTGGAAATATGCACAAACACTAATTGCGATGACAAGCAATAGGTATTTGATTGTTGGTGTTGATGTTAGCTTGCCTAATAGGCAATAGTGTGTGTCAATATCATGATGTAGACAATGTTT
>NW_018204206.1:0-594 GCF_001263595.1 Phalaenopsis equestris | reverse complement strand
CGTGTTATTTCAATTTCCACTATATTATTAGAATAGCACAATCCCAAAATCATGTAATGCGGGGGAATATTCCAAGAATAGTCAGTATGATAATATTTTTTAAGTATTTATTTGCAATCAATTCTTTTTATTTTAAATATGCTTTATGTTTCTTTTTTTCCAACTAAATATTTATGGAAAAATATTTAAATTGTTTTTAAAAATACTTAAAATAAAGTTTTAGTGTTTTCAAAATAGTATTGTCTTCATCTCCTTCCTTATTGCCAGTATTGCTTTGTTGTTATGAGCAGCGCATAAATTAACTTTATTCTTATTTTATTCTATATTAAAATATTTTAAATAAAATATAATTTAATTAAAAAAAGAAAAAAGTATAAAAATAAAAAAAAATGAAGTTCGCTTAATTACTTCTAAGAGACTGAGAAACTTATTATATATTGTTCAAGGAAAAGCAACCGGTATGTACAAGCCATTGACAATATTAAGGAATATAATCCTTATTAATTCCTTCGTGACGTCACTTAAGAATTATATTCAATTAAAATATTAAAAATAAAAAATAAAAAACATAAGTAAATAAAAATAAAATAAATT
>NW_018204205.1:0-594 GCF_001263595.1 Phalaenopsis equestris | reverse complement strand
TAAATGCCTTCAATTTATTATCGGAAAACTTAATCACCACACCTATTATAATCTCACCTTATTGGGAGAGACCATTTGAGTTACTGTGTGATATTAGATATTATGTTGTTGGGGCAGTGTCAAGACAAAAGTATGAAAAGATTTTTAAGATTATATACTATACTAGACCTTAATGAAGGCCAGGTTAACCACATTACAATAGAAAATGAATTATTGGCAATAATATAAGCTTTCAATAAATTTAGATCCTATCTTATTGGAGCTACGTACATAATGCATACTGATCACTCTGCCAATTAAAATATTATGCATAAGAAGGATGAGAAACCAAGATTAATCAGATGGGTCCTTCTAAAGCAAGAGTTTGATTTTGAAATAATGGACATAAAAAGATCACATAATAAAATAGTTGAACCTTTATCAAGACTGGAGCAGAAAAATATGTCAGATTATTAAAGCAAAATTAATGAAAGTTTTCCTCATGGACAACTATATATTATGACTGATAGAAATGTTCTGTGGTATGCTGATATTGTAGACTTTATTATAAGTAACGTTATACCATATGAACTAACATCTCATCAAAGAAGAAAA
>NW_018204204.1:0-594 GCF_001263595.1 Phalaenopsis equestris | reverse complement strand
AGTTATCTTAAAAATACAACCAATACAACCATGTTGTACTAAAGTCTGCATGCATACATTATCCACACCTAATAATTATTCGTTGTGAAGGGAGAATAAGTTGTACTTTTGATTCGCTTTTAATTGAGTGTAAAATACTCATTCATTAAGACTATTTCAATCATTATTTAAAATATCTGAAGACTAAATTTGATAAATATTACAATTATGGAACAATTTTTATAAATATCAAACTTATATCTTCTATCATTATATACAATTTTTTGGAAAAAAAATTCTCTCATTTTGTTATGCATCCATTATTTTTTTGAATGGAGATAATTTATAGATGTATAACATTGGACAAGACTCAATATAAACTTATGAAGAACCTAATGACATTAACTCAACTTAAGTATCTATTAAGTCAACATAAACTCTTGTTGTGCCTTAATACAAATACAATTAGATTATTAGCCATTCATGAAGTAAGCATGTTGAAATAATGAGTATTTACATTATCATTTGATTTTAAAGTCATATGTAACAAGATTTCTCTCATTCTGATATACAATCTAAGGATATTTATATACGTAGTAGCCAATATATATATAT
>NW_018204203.1:0-594 GCF_001263595.1 Phalaenopsis equestris | reverse complement strand
TTTAGTCAATTGTTTTGGTTGTTTTTATTTGCTGGGTTGATATGTACAGTTTTTCTTTACTGGCTTGATATGTACATTTTTTCTTTGTGCGCTCTCCCCATTTCATATTGTAGTTTTGATTGGGCTTTAGTTATTGTGCTTTCATTGTTACTTGTATTATTTTTTATGTTGACAATTCCTATCTTTTTGTTGATTAGTTTTGATGAGATTGTATTTTATTCTCGATCTTTTCCAAATGTTAAGATTAGTTACGAGCATTGATGAATTCCAATAATTATTAATATTCAATCATTTTTAAATATTTAAATCTTTTTATTTTTATATATTCAAAATATAGGATAAAATTCTAAAGTTTTTCTACTTGTAAGTTTTGTGCTTTGTTTTGTTGCCTGATGTTGGTTGTCCATTTTCTTTATCTTTGGATTACGTTAGTGTGTGTCTCTAGATTATGTGGTTTATTTGGTTGTATAAACTTTTGTTTTCAATTTCCTAATTTTTTGTTGTATTGATGTCTTGGTTGTTTCACTTTGTAGGCTTACTGAGCATACTCTTTCCGCTAATGAGACTTATTCTATGCGGACTCTTCATGATTCC
>NW_018204202.1:0-594 GCF_001263595.1 Phalaenopsis equestris | reverse complement strand
AAAAAAAATAAACAAGCACCCAAATCATGGGGACTACAATGCCTAGAATAAAATATAGCAATACATGTAATTTTTTTCAAAATTTAGCACATGAATGAATAAACAAGTTGCATATGAAGTCAAAATTTTTACCTGGACCAATTGTTTAGCCTTTTCGTCAACATGACCGCAGAGGAAAGTAGCTGAGGTGTCACCGTGATAGCCCTAGATCAGAATGTATCCAAATGCTAGCCTTATGAGAAACGGACCAAGCACATACTGCGGTTTAAAAATGTAAATTTATACAATAAAAGAGTTTAAAAATTATACGTTGATTCCATGTAAAAAGGACCATATTGCATAAAGTGAAAGTTAAAGAATATAAAGTTTAGTAGTATAAAGAAAGAGAACCAGAAAAATATGGAGCTTAAAATATGAGAAAATATTAATTTTTCAAGTTCATTAACAGAGACAAATTGAAACAACTATCATACAAGAGGAGACTCTGTAGTAAACAGAACCAAAAGTATAGTTTTTTTATGATTTATAACAGTAATCAAAGTGTTCAGGAATGATAAAAGGAAAAATATAAATATCTAATGTAAGAGAAAAAAA
>NW_018204201.1:0-594 GCF_001263595.1 Phalaenopsis equestris | reverse complement strand
TAGGCCATAAAAGCCGGAGTGGGGAGCAGCACAAGTCGTGGACCACGTAGGTCATGGTCAGTAATGTAAGATGTAATAGTGAGTTGTGATGAAATCTTCAGATCATAGAGGTTGGAGTTAAGGGCTATACAAGCTGTGGACCTCTTGGCTCATAGTGGCGCTCTGTGATGATTTCTGTAGGCCGCATAAGCCAAAGTAGGGTTTTACACAAGCTACAAACCACATAGGCTATAGTCGGTTGTGTAGGTTGTAATGGTGAGTCGTGATGACGTTTGTAGGTTATAGAGGCCGATTTCGGGATTTTATGAGCTGCTAACCACATAGACCGTAATAGTTCATGTAAGACGTATTTGTGAGCTGTGATGATGTTTGTATCCTACAGAGACCAGAGTCGAGAGCTGTATGATCTATGATGGATCACATAGGCCGTAGTTTGTCGCGTTGGTCATCGTAGTGAGTTGTGATGATATTTGTATGCTATAGAGGCCAGAATTAGGAGCTGTATGAGCTATGGTGAACCACAAAGGACGTAGTTGGTCAAATTGGTCATATTGGTGGGCTGTGTTCATGTCTTTAGGCTACAGAGGCCAGAGT
>NW_018204200.1:0-594 GCF_001263595.1 Phalaenopsis equestris | reverse complement strand
GCTGAAATGATGCATTTCCTATTTCTGTATTAAGAAAATAGGTAGCAGATGCTGATAATAGTGTGTTTGATGTCAAGGTGAAGTTTCAGTATAATTTGACTTATGGAGAAGGATCTAATTGAATACTAGTTTATGATATGAAGTAATTAAAGAATTAGCTGATTGGAAAAATGAAAATTCCAATGAAAATATGGATAGAAAAGTGAAGCTAAATTGGAAAAGGAGGAGGATATCACTATAGAAATTCAGCATAGTTCCGACGATAGAAAATCATTGGTATATACTATAAAACCGCTTGTTAATAAATTTACGATGGTGTATTGACTATTTATGGGGCAAAGGTAAATCGTTTGTCGGTAATTTTGAAAAGGGTAATTTTATCAACAACCATTACCTTCCAGTCGTATTATGACGAGTCATACCCATCGATGTATGTTGAAAAACAAATTGCTGGTAAGCAGTTAGTAATATAAATGTTGACCAAAAAACGATCGGATACTATCGTAGGGGAGACTGTTGGTTATGCGTCGGTAAGCCGTTGGAAGCCTCTGATGGTCAAAACCATCAGCAATATGGAGTATAAAAGGAAATTGT
>NW_018204199.1:0-594 GCF_001263595.1 Phalaenopsis equestris | reverse complement strand
TGGACTCTCGGCCCCTCCCTCGCCCACAATATCAGCTACCCCGACGGCTCCACCGTTCTCCCCCTTCTTCTCCGCGGCAACTTAGGCCCTTCCTTCGCTTTCGGCTTCTTCTGCTACGCCCCCTGCTCCACCTTCCTCCTTTCCATTTACATCGTCTACACCAACAGTGCCTCTATGATCACTAACCTAATCATTGCCCCGCCGCACGTCGTTTGGTCGGCAAACCCTAACCGTCCCGCGCACCTCAACGCCACTGTTCTTTTCTCCTCCGACGGCGACCTCATCCTCCGCGACGCTGATAGCAGCGTCATCTGGTCCACCAGCACCTCCGGCCACGGTGCGCAAAACCTAAGTGTATTGGATTCTGGCAATCTCGTAGTTTTGAATCGGGAAGGGAGGCAACTTTGGGACTCCTTTGATCACCCGACCGATTCTTTGCTGTTAGGTCAGAGCTTGAGCAAAGGGCAGAGGCTTACGGCGAATTCCTCTGCTACTAACGCTACTACAGGTCAGTTGTACGTTGAAATTCTTGATGATGGATTGCATGCTTTTATTGATTCGAATCCTCCACAACTTTATTACGCGAAAACATTC
>NW_018204198.1:0-594 GCF_001263595.1 Phalaenopsis equestris | reverse complement strand
ATAAGAAGATATTTTGGTAGAACATTCATTATCTACAATCTTGAAATGCTATCAGATTCGGGCTGAACTTTCCTCATTTTCTACCTCAACTAGATTTCAAAAAGTTTAAAACGAATTGTGTCGAACAAATGTCTTTATATTCAAATTAGTGCAGATATTAAAACGAATATTACAGGTTTATCTTTAATTGACACTATGTGTATTTACATACATAGCACTCAAATCTTATTTATTCACATGACTAACATTACTTTATACCGTTATACCATCTTTTTCTCACTTTAAAAGTACCATCATTTAATTTTTACAAAGTGATATATATACCATTTCATGAATAGATAACTAGCATCTATGTAAAAATTGAAATATAGGGGCTAAGAAATGGATGCAGGTAAATCTTTCTTGAAACTAGTTAATGTAGCCAAAAGTTTGACTTGGCTCGATAAGGATAATCACTAGAAGATCAAGACGTTAACAACTCTCAACTAAAATAAAATTGGCATTTTTAGTCTCTTCACTTGTTAAAAAAATATGATCGAAATTTAGTATTTTGTTAGTGGGATTAAGGCTTTGTTGTTGTTGTTCATAGAAATC
>NW_018204197.1:0-594 GCF_001263595.1 Phalaenopsis equestris | reverse complement strand
AATCTTTCATATCACATCAAAATTATCACTATTTTAACAGAAAAAAATAAAAATAAAATACACTTAATCATGTATAGGTAAGGTGGCATGTATGTAGAAATTGAAGTCTAGGTGTCAGACGTAAATACATAAAAATCAAGTGGTATGCGTGTAAATCTTCCTATATAAAAAAAAAAGGGAAGTTAAATATAGTTGAATCTCAGTCTAAATATCTGACTCAACATGGTTAGTGGAGCAGATTTCAATTAACCTTGAACCAACTCAAATTACAATCAGTTTTGCTCAACCACTTCACTACAAAACATTTTACCCCTCATGTAGGATGAAGTGTAATCCTCAAAAAGAAGGCACGGGCTTCATAATTTTGATTTTATATACTTTAAAAATCAAAGTAATGATAATATAAGGTAAGGAATACAATTTTTTATTTGATCTCATTGATTTTACGCATCAAAATATAATCATATTAACATGAAATTAATTATGTAATATTTATTCGTACTTAACATTATTTTTTCGTATTTACAGATCAAGATTAAAATGAGTTTAAACTTCAAATAAAAAATACAAGAATGGATTAAGTAATCCAAAAGA
>NW_018204196.1:0-594 GCF_001263595.1 Phalaenopsis equestris | reverse complement strand
TTTTTTTTTTTGTAAATCAGTTCAAGGTGCACCTCGAGGCTTAAGCCTCAAATGCATTTTAAAACAATGGGTATAATAGATTTTTTATATATTCGATAACTAACTAATATGCATCCACGTCTAAGCACCCTCTACTTAAGATTTCACTAGCATCCCTTCTTGTGTTGGAGAAACTCTCTCCTTAAAAACAAAATAGCTTAAACATCATGTTTCCTAAATATCCAACACATAAATCACTCATTTATTGAGCCTGATAATCGAAAAAGTCAAGTTTGAGTCAATCCCTTCTCAACTCATCAACATGTGAACTAGCTCATTTAAAAAAAAATAATATAAAATAAACTTAAAATATATTACATAAACCACAAATATTAATCTTAAATGTTGATATAAAATTAAAGTTCAGAATATGATTATAGATAAATATTCACTTAAAAGTTAAATATTCCATGAAATTTAAGATCCATAATAGATTCATCCTAAGTTTCATTATCTTTGAAAGAATTATCAAAGTTATTATCACCTAATTCTATCTCATTTGCATCTTTAAACTGTTATTCATTCACTACAATTTTCTTCTTACTATCAATTAAT
>NW_018204195.1:0-594 GCF_001263595.1 Phalaenopsis equestris | reverse complement strand
AATTTTTATTTTTTTTGGTGACTTATTTCTATTTTATTTTTTTCACTAAATGCTGTAATCTTGCTATTAGATTGAGTGTGATTGATTTCATTCAGGTTTCTTACAATCTAGCGTTTTATGAATGCACGATTTAAAAAAGACAATAAACTTACCTTAAAATAAAGCTTATCCACCTAGATTATAGTTCAATATTTCTAAGAATATAAATATCTCATTGTTGAATTCCAAAATTTCATTTGGGTTATGCCCAAAGAATATAGCGTTGGTCGGATGAAATGAATAAAAGAAAAGAAGAGAAAGAGTAAGCGACAATGAGCACTAATTCTCTGGGAATAAATCCAATAATACTTTGTGTAGAAATGACAGTCATATTTATGAGTCATAGAAGAGGTTAATAAATTACATGATTGTCCCACATTTAATGGGAACGTTATAATTATTTATGAGTCATTGCGCGTTTACATATTTGTAACCGAACTAAACATATTTTAACCTTGCAATCGCTGCTGAAGTAGTTTCATATATGTACTTGTCCTAGGCATCGTTTCATATTTATAACTACTTGGCTTGGTTATGTGGCATTCGTTCAGTCAG
>NW_018204194.1:0-594 GCF_001263595.1 Phalaenopsis equestris | reverse complement strand
ATATGCAGCTTCCCATCTTTTTCAATTCTTCTCTGATTCGGATTGGGCAGAAGATCCCTCTGACCAGAAATCTACAACTGGGTACTGTTCTTTTCTTTGTAAAACTCTTATTTTCTTGGCTGTTAAAAAACAGTCTACTGTAGCATGTTCTTCTTCAAAGGCTGAGTATAGAGCTCTTGCCACTGTTGCAACTGATATTATGTGGTTACACAGTCTTTTTTTGTGAATTTGGTATTAATGCATCTATACCTACTTCATTATTTCGTGACAATGTATCTGCGTTGGCATTAGCAAATAATCCGGTTTTTCATTCTAGGACTAAATATATTGTTAATGATTTCCATTTTATTTAAGATTGTGTCGCGTCAAAAGATATTAGAGTGCACCATATAAACTCCCAAGATCATATAGCGGACATTTTCACCAAATCACTCTCTACCTCTTGTTTTCAGTATCGTTGCAACAAGCTTACAGTCCATACTTGGTCTATCAGCTTGCGGGGAGTTGATAAGTCTATATATATTGCTGATATAAAAGAGAGGCCATAACAGTCATATACATTGTTCTCCATTTTTCATTTGATCAGTTGCTGCT
>NW_018204193.1:0-594 GCF_001263595.1 Phalaenopsis equestris | reverse complement strand
CTCTATATCTCTCTATCAATTCATTATAATTCTATTATTTGATGCTATCATGCTCAATTATTTCATAATAAAATCTAATTTATGTTATTCTGCCTTCCAGCCTGCGCGCAACACATATTCTGGGTTACCTGTTGAAGCTGATCCTCAGGAGCTTGATTATGCCACCTCCACCGATTGATATGCTTAAAATGGGTGTATGACACACTTCAGCAAGCAAAACTATCGTTTCTTTTCCCCCCATTTCAAGTAAGTAGCCGTTGGGATGACTTTTTATTTTAGAACCCTGAGGGTTTGATCCTAATTGCAGTCTGTTCAACCAGAAATATTTTTTAGGCTGTTCAAATGATAAAATAATTGCAGTAGTAATGAACATTGTTTAGATTTCTATATGTTATTTTGGAGAATATTTTTATACGGAATACACACGCAGCTCTGCGTGCGTACTCCAATAACCCCGTAATACTCTCATAATAACCTATGAAGAACATCGAAAAAGAACCAACAAAGGTTATTGGGGTTATAGGTTATCAGAATTAATACCCCAAAAACCCCCCAATAACCCCGAAGCGGAGATCATTGAGGGGTTATTACGCA
>NW_018204192.1:0-594 GCF_001263595.1 Phalaenopsis equestris | reverse complement strand
GATTGTATTTTGTTAACACGCATTGAGAGTTAGAGCCGAGTGAATAAAAGAAAAGAGAGTAGAGCGAATCGAGATTTTATTGTTGAGGGAAACCGTGGGTGGGGGAGAGCAAGTCTATACCTTTTATTCTTATTTTTATCTCTTATTTATAGGAGTGTATTTTGTACAATTACAAGGAGTGAACAATTATAGAAACAATTCCTAATATGAACAATTATGGAAACCATATCTGTAATACAATGTGAATTTTCAACTTGATAGTAATTGATTGGGTTGATTTGTCTAAGTTTGGCTGATTGAGGCGGTCGACCAACCAGAGACTATGCCTTCTGAAGTGCGTGTTCGGTCAGTCGAGGTGCTTGGTCATATGTCGATCTCGCTTGCCGCGGGTCAATCGGCCAATTATGATCGGGTGCTTCTGTATGCACTTTGAGCGGTCGGGGCTGCCATCATGACCCGCTGGTTGAACCACTTTGTCATAGCATGTCCGTTGAACCTAATCATGTGATCAATTATTGATGGGCTAGATGTTTCGATTGTTCGACCGTTATTTTGACTTTGTAGTAGCTTTGAGATTTGTGCTGGTGTATACCA
>NW_018204191.1:0-594 GCF_001263595.1 Phalaenopsis equestris | reverse complement strand
TTCTTATGTATTTACATTTCTCACACCTAAACTTTTAACATTTACAACCCTTGCGTGTCATAAACTTATGCATGAAAAGATGTACTTTGCTCTTAGAGCGCGTTTGGCTGCGCGTAGGACCTGGTGAAGTAGGATTTAGTAAATCTGGATTTATAAAATCTAGTGTTGTTAAATCGAAGAAGATGCTTGATATGATTTAACTTGAATCCATCTCGTATGTTTTGGATTTTAGCAGGATTTAACCCATTGCTATTTCAACTCTCCTTGAATTTAAATATTTGAGAGCTGTGTATGTAAATATGAAAATTTAGGTGTTTTCTGTGTAAATAAATAAAATTTGTGTGGTATGCATGTAAATACCGCTAATAATAGTAATAGATGGCATTTACATGCATGCCACCTAATTATTATGTATTTACATATCTAGCATCTAAATTTTGTTTTTTTTTTGATATCTCGCTTAAAAAATATCATTATGATAAGTTCTAGAAGGCGAAGTGCACATTTTCATGCATAAGGTGGCACGAATGTAAAAATCGAAGTTTAGTTATTCGGTATTTAAATACATAGAAATTGAGTGGTATGCATGTAAAT
>NW_018204190.1:0-594 GCF_001263595.1 Phalaenopsis equestris | reverse complement strand
AAAAAAAGCAGCAGGATGAGATCCGTTCTCGTTAGTAGGAGTTCCAAACTGGAAATGGCTGAAGGTTCTTATTTTTTTAGATAAAGCTTCTACAAATAAAAAGTATAATCCTAATACCTGTAATGTTTTTCATACTCCGTTTACTATTATTTTGCGCCTGTTTTGGTGGTCATCCCTATACCTCTCCATTTTTTATTATAGTAGCATATGAGGCTTCCAAGACACTATGTTTACACCGTTTGCAACTTCCAATACGACTATTGCCTCTCCAACACTATGGATTTTGTTTTCAACAACACCACTCTGGATGAAAATTTCTAGAGAATTGATACGATCCGATGCATAAATCGACATGATTTTCCACAGAAATTAGGGCAAAGCAGATTTTTTTTTCTTAAATGATCCATAGCACTCAAAATGAATAAATAAGATAAGCCCCTACAATTCGAGAGATAGGAGATCTCTCGAATCCTACAAGTTGAGAGGTCGGAAGTCTCTTCCAAACTCTAAACCTAAGACTCACAATAATAATCTCATGCCTATTAGGGTCTATTTATACTAAAAAATAATAAATAATAAAAAAACTAAATTCAT
>NW_018204189.1:0-593 GCF_001263595.1 Phalaenopsis equestris | reverse complement strand
AAAAAATGGAAATATTAATCAAAATATTGCTTCATTAGTCAAGATCAGATGCTTAATGGAGAAGTTTCTTAGGAGTATTATGTGTAAGAAGATATGAGTGAGAGTTGAAGCTAAATTTCATAAAATTACAATGTCAAGGTGTATATATCATGGTATTGGGCTATGAAAAACTAATTGGTAGCTAAGGTGAGCTTGGCGGACATATAATGTCAATATAAATGCTTAGTAGTGCTAAGAAGTATAAAATCGTGGAGTGATTATATTAGATGGACAATTAAATAAATTAATTATAAACTAGTTGAATCGGGTTTGACATGTACATCTAAGGTTAAAAAATGCATCAATTAACAAATATATAAAATTAGTCCCAAGGATTATGAAGGAAAAGTGGGTATATCTAAGCTAATACTTGATTAGAAATTGTTGAAACAGACTTGTATAAAGTGTTTTAAATGCCTCATGCAATGTTCAATAGTAACAAATGAAAAATTAAAATTCAAAAAGCCAACCCAAGGTATTAATGAGTTGCCTTTGTGTGTAAGAGATGGTATGTATTTTGTTAGAATTGCTTAAGGTATGTTGTTGACAAAAAA
>NW_018204188.1:0-593 GCF_001263595.1 Phalaenopsis equestris | reverse complement strand
TTTTTTTCCCTTTGAAAGAAAGATTAAAATTACTCAAATAAAATCTCTTGCCATCCTTGCTCCGCTCATATAACTCCCTTATACATTTCTCCCAACATACCTCATTAATCTCTCCAGACATGATGGAAATTTGCTTCTCCATTAACTCACACCAAATTCTATCTAAAATCCTTCTAAAACTCGTCCTAATACTCTCCTAATTACCTTCCATGAGAGGCGCCAACCCCCTTATTTAATATGAAACAAAATCTCCTCCTTTCTCCAAGAGACACATCTCTTCCTCCAACAGACACACCATTTCAGTCCAAGAGACACATTCCTTCATGGAAGATCCTTTCCAAGTGTCTAGATTCATTTATCTACTCCATGGGGCATTCAAGTTATCCAGAACCTTCCAGAACACCCTGGAACCACCAAAAGTTGTCCAAAACAGTCCCTAGATGGTTTCCGATGCCTAGGCATGCGCCACCCTGCAGGCAGCTCCACCGTTTTGCCCAGTTTCAACTCCGTTGCACTCCAAATTGATATTCCTACAAGATAGACGTGCAATTAATTTTTATTTAAAGTATAATTTCATTCAAAAACATGTGATA
>NW_018204187.1:0-593 GCF_001263595.1 Phalaenopsis equestris | reverse complement strand
TTTTTTTTCCTTTTAGGTAATAAGTCTCACTTGGTGGTCATGTTTTCTGTGGAAGTAAATGATGGGCTTCTATCAACAACTCTTCCTGTTCATCTAATCAAGACTTCTGAATTGAAGATTAAAAGCAGCAACCAATGGCAACCTTTGCAGACGTTTGTAACCATTGATAACCAATTTGTTATCAAAGGAAGAGGAGTTCGTTTCCAAGGGACAATTAGGGATTGTAATAATGCAATGCAACGACTATTTTTTCAGGTATTTTTGCATGTTAAAATGGTCTAAAAAATTTTAGCTGTTTGCATTTTAATACTATATTCGTTACATTATTGAAACCAACCTTTCCACTCAATTTCAAAGTTTTAGAAGATGAATCGCATGTGTTGACATTAAAAAGTTCTAAAACTATGTCCAAATTAGTCTTGCATGCTGAACTTGAACAAGAATATATAAATCAAGTCTAACACAAACACACTGTTCACGAGCAATTTCGAACACGAGCTAATTTCAAACAGAACTAATTTCGAATGAGACAAACACGAGTCAAGCCAGAACTAGCTCAAGCTCTGCTCGTTTACAACCTTACATATATCACT
>NW_018204186.1:0-593 GCF_001263595.1 Phalaenopsis equestris | reverse complement strand
GGAGCAAGGCATCCTATTCTCATTGTTCTATACTTTCGTCACCTCTTTGGTTTGATGTGAGTCCCTGCGCTTTCCTTCCCAATATAGCACTCCTTTTCCTTGATTGGTATTTTGAGTTGTTTGTGAGTCCCTGTGATTTCCATCTTGATCTGGTCACTTAACTCATTCTTAATTTCCAAAATAATCTTAAAGTCAAATTCAAAGTTAAAATTTCAACTGAAAATGAAAATCAAGCAATGAAATACAAATAATTGAATATTTGTCATGACCGTCAGTCTCCCTGATGGTTGTCTCTGTAAATTCATAGGCAGCCCTTTATTAGGGTTAATGAGCATGAAATCAATACATGAATTCAAAATTCACTTCTAAATTTGTTGTTTCAAAGGTACATCTGTTAATCCTCAGTAAGAGTCTGGAATCTTTAGTTTCGATCAGGGATTCATCTGATACTCCCCAACAGAAACCTTCCTCACTCTCTATATGTTATGAACTAAGCATGTTGGCTTAGTCGATTGTGTTGGTTTGTTGATCTCTTCGGTCAAGGCTAATATGTGTCGTGTGCTCATTTAACACACCACAACTATTGGGGCTCC
>NW_018204185.1:0-593 GCF_001263595.1 Phalaenopsis equestris | reverse complement strand
GGTAAATTTTTTAAAGTAACTAATCGAATATTTCCAAAGAGTTGAAACATGTGAACTATGTTTTAGAGTTTTAATCGAGTGAGAAGATCTCCCTTGAATTGGACATAACAATTTAGCCATATTCATGTTACTCTGTTGTAGTTGACAACAAAGAATGACAATATTCCTTAGCCTCATTCAGTGGTCTTAAGAAAAATTGGTGTTTCATTTTTTAGTTAGTTCTCCAATCATGCACAAACTCTCATGTTTCTTTATGATATTGTACTACTCTAGCAACAATAATCTTATTCTCTTAAAGTAATGCACTTTAACTGAATCATTCTACCAGGCTACTCTAATAATATTAGATCACAATTAATTTTTATAATCTAAATGGTCTGCTTAGAAGTAAATTACGGGCAAAAGGATTAAAATATCAATGTGATAAGATAAAAAATTCAATCATTATTTAAGGATAGTATTACTTGTATAAATTACTAATTCAAGGTAGTGAGTTACTTAGTTCCTGCTCATCTGAAAGAAACACAGAAAAAATACTTTAAAACTAAAGAAAATACAAGTTCGAATATTCTCACCAAGATGCTCCATGGAAT
>NW_018204184.1:0-593 GCF_001263595.1 Phalaenopsis equestris | reverse complement strand
TAACATAATACAATAATGTGAAGGCTTCTACTTCAAGAACATGATATCCAAATTTTACAATGGACCAGTGATGACATCATCAACATACACTGAGTAGATGCTAAGAAGAATTCATCTTGGCTGATATAATAACTCAATACAATGATCATTGTCGGCATTAGCAACATTAATATAAAATGTTAACAAAAATACTTAGAATTGCCAACCTAAAATTAAAGAGAAGTCAATGAATGTAAACAACCAACTAAAGAAGTGAGAAATAAACTAGTACTAGCACAAGTAATTAATTAAGATAGTGTTCTACAATTTTTTTTTTAACTTTTACTTATCCTTAGCTCATCAATGGCTCAATCTCAATTTTTTCTCTCATTAAATCATTTCAATTTCATAAAGCTCTATCATTATCAACATAACATATAGTTTACATGAGTGGAAACACACAAAAGGCTTCCACTATTAGGTTAAAATGTTGAATAAGATGGCATTGAAAATCCTACTTGCCTCTTAAATCAAGATTCTATCATTGGGAAGCAACTCTCCACCAACCTCTAATGTTTGGACTCTTTATCACTTTTTTCATATATCTATATATA
>NW_018204183.1:0-593 GCF_001263595.1 Phalaenopsis equestris | reverse complement strand
ATATATATAATATAGTTTATGAATTTTATATTAGAATAAAAAATTGTTGAAATTGTTTCATATCTGTATATTAAAAATGTGTTCGCACGATTTGTAAAGATATCTAGCATTCGGCGGAAAAAATAACATGGCATCGCGGGCCCTCCAAAGACTATCTATAATCCCGCGCATAACACGCCGACACTCACGTACAGGGAGCATAATAGTTGCAAGGCAAATGGTAAGAGATTGACCACCTAAAGAGTCTAACTAACGAAGCTCGTGAGAACGAATCTGGCGCCCTCCATCTAGGACATACCAAATGAGCAAAACAAACTGTCAGCTTCAGAGTGGTTGGCACTGGTCCCAGTATGCGGCTGCCGAGCTTGGTAGCCACCGGTGGCCGCCCGACCTACTAGCTGCCAGGCTTAACTACTTCTAGCCTTCCCGCCTGGATATCTGTGCGCCTCATGGGGCATATTTACGTATAGAATGAAACACTCCTGTCGTACCTACGTACTCTAGATGTGTACAATGTAAATGTATGATGACCCATTCTTCTAAATAGAGGATTTATTTCATCAATAAAGGCTACACAAATTTACTCTTCATGA
>NW_018204182.1:0-593 GCF_001263595.1 Phalaenopsis equestris | reverse complement strand
TTGGTAGCCTTTTACCTTATGTTGGGTCTCATATAAGTGATGTTGAGGGTTACCAACAAAAGTCCCTAAAAAATTATTAGGTTTCCAATCCTGATTTTGAGTCCACCCTAGGACTTAAAAATCTTGAAGCTAGCCTTGATCTTCTAAATGTGCTATTCAACTTATTCCACGTGCTCATGTTTTCATTGTGTCATGTTCAATTTCTGTACATTTGCAAGTTATGTTTATAATGCTAAACTTTTATCAACAGCGTTAGAGACGATGGGTACATCCTGCCACTTTTTTTTTACTACATTTTCCTTTTTACTGTACTTTATAAGTTATTTTATTTATTTATAATTTTATATACTTGCAAGGAACTATAGGGTAGAGAATAGTAGGCCACTAGCTTAGGAGGAACCCTATGACAAGCCTTAAGACCCAATAGTAATCATAAGTTCAAACACAAACCTTGAAACTAAAACCATTACAACAAAGAGTTCAGAACAAAATGCAAGAGCATGGAGGACGACTTCAGATGATGATCAAAACTAAGAAATGAAGCAAATCAACTTCAACAAAACCTTTCCTTAGTTTTAAATAACATAAACCCT
>NW_018204181.1:0-593 GCF_001263595.1 Phalaenopsis equestris | reverse complement strand
GTGATTTTCTAAATTTATAAATAATGAAAATATCACTAAACTAATTGCAGTTTTCAGGTTCTATTTCTTTATTAAATGCTTACAAGTCACAACCCAAACCCTGGTTATCAAATATCTATATTTTTCATGTATTTGCATAAAAAAAGTGAAACTCAATGCTGTCATGCTATAATTTCTATGCTTACTCTCATGCACATGAAATTTGACGGGACAAGGCGATAGAATTTTGTCTTCAAATGAGACGCAAATGTTAAAACTCCCTGGAGAAGTTGGTAAATAATAGCCAATATATAGGCCATCTTTACTCTCAATAAAAGTTGTTTTCAAAAGACTTGTGTTGTTAGGGCCTTGAAGTTGCAATTTCAAATTTGCTTCTTGTGATGGTACATAATTCCAGAATGAATCTACAAGCTCCACTAATATTTCAATTTTTCCAATACTTCTAACTTCTGATTCAGAGTTAACAACCTTTGACTTCACAGTGTCAACTAATCCTGAAAAAAGAAAAAGAAAATCAAATTTAGGGATGGGGGAAAGAAATCAGTCAACAATTATTCCACTTCTCCATTCATCATAAATAAATAAATAAATAA
>NW_018204180.1:0-593 GCF_001263595.1 Phalaenopsis equestris | reverse complement strand
TATTAAGTACATTGCGCATAAATTAAAAAAAAAAATCATCCTCACATTTTAAATCCTAATTGTCATTGTTTATCGGCAATATATAGCTTAAATCATTCCAAAATCTAATCATAATTTAGATTTACTTCAGCAAAATGACAGAAGCTACAATAAGACTAAAAGAAAATTTATTACTTCAGCCAAATAAAGAAAAAATACGAGCGAAAAAGAAAATACATTTAGATTTCATGTTCATTTGAGTTTGACATGAGAACTCTCTCTCTCTCCCACCCTCACTCTGTCCATGTGCAGATGATTCCTGATTCACGCGCACTTCACTCCAAACAAATTCTGGCTCTTACAGTATCAGCATTTTTGCGCCAAAGCGCAGAACACGGTTAATCCATCAGTTCGCCATTCCTGATCTTCACATATATTTCTTTCATCCAGTCCTACGCCTGCTACTTAGTCGGAATCACTATCCCTATTTCCCATTGCTCTCAATCCTCTTGGCCTCTGCAAATAAAAATTATGAGAAAAAATACTATTAATATATATATATGCATACAACCCAAAACCTACATATTTACATATCTAACACCTAAACTTTACTT
>NW_018204179.1:0-593 GCF_001263595.1 Phalaenopsis equestris | reverse complement strand
CGCGAACAACGAGCTTTTTTGACAGCCCTAATCACGCATTCATTCAATGTTAATCAAGAGTCTTATACTTTAAAAAAAAATAGAGAACTCTATCAAATTACACATATGATCCTCAATTATGCTTATAAAGAAAGATTTGCATATATACCAATTTAATTCTTATGTATTTACATATGTAACTCGGAAAACTTCAATTTTTTAGTGTCACCTTGTGTGTGCATGAAAAGATATATTTCACTTTAAAAGGTTAATTAGTGGTATGTGCCATAAAAATGTGGAAAAACCAGCTGTTAGATATGTAAATGCATAAGAAATGAAGGGTATGTTTGTAAATGACCCTAAATCATTAATGCAATTATGATAATTCAATATTAATCAAAAAATTAAAAATCAAAACTTGATGATTAAATGCATTGCATTTATGAATTCAGGTAATAAGCACTAAAATCATTAAATAGTACAATAAGCATGGATAATTACATACAGACCATAAAAAATATTAATATTTTCAAATTAAACGCTCGACTGGAACTAATATATTTACATGTGTCATGATCAAACTATTGAGAATTTGAGAATCATGAAAAATATGG
>NW_018204178.1:0-593 GCF_001263595.1 Phalaenopsis equestris | reverse complement strand
TTCTTCCAATTTTTAATCAATTAAATTCTATTTTTAAGTAATTCAAAAATGGATTTCTATGTGAAAGAAAGCATCCAAATATATCTCTTACAAAACTTAACTCATCATCTGAGCCTAAGCAAATTGATTCGTCATTTAAAGCCTACCAGCGAGAATTTCCCAACTACTCTATAATGATCTTCCAAAATCTTTCATCCTCCAAACTGGTATGGCCTTTGGTCTATACTATCCTTGATTCACATTCCTTTGTGTATTTACTGGTTAATAAAAATGATCATAAAATGGAGGGTATGAATGAAGAGCTTTGAGCTCTTAAAGATTACTTTACATGGGAGATTGTTAATTTTCCTCCAAATGTTGAATTCATTTGGCTGCAAATCGATTCAGTTGATCAAGCTTCGCTTTAATGATAATTTCGATCACTATAAAGCAATGTTTAATTGTCCTGGGTAGCAAAAAAAGAAAATATGACTACCTATGAAAAAACTTTTGCACCTGTAGAAAAAATCACTACAGTAAGAATGGTTATCTAAATTAATGTTTCGCGAGAATGGCTACTCCACCAAATTGATGTTAAAAATACTTTTTTTTTT
>NW_018204177.1:0-593 GCF_001263595.1 Phalaenopsis equestris | reverse complement strand
TGTTGCATTACGATTACATTTATTATATTTATCTTGATTTATTTTTCATTTTTACTTTGTTTTTTTTTATATTTTATTGTGCTAGTATGTGTGGACTCTTTTATAAAATTCTCATTCCTTACATATATATTTTTATAGAAAAAGATTACAAATTAAATAGAGGTGAATGGCTCCCACATTAGGAAAATGATAGTATCAGTCATGACTCCTCGTGATAAAAGAAGAAACGAAAATTATTACACATACAAATGAAAGTTATTAAAAATAAAGAATACCAATAATATAAGATACTAAAATTCCAACACCATCCTTCACGTTAGAGCATAGATATCTATCAGGTTCAACTTGCTCACAAGAAGCTAAACTTTAGGCTTAAACAGTCTTTTGGTGAAGATATCCGCTTTGTTGAGCACTAGAGATAAATGGGATGCACATAACTCCACAATTAATCTTCTCCTTTATAAAGTGTTTGTCAATCTTCGCATGCTTTGTACGATCACGCTGCACAGGATTTCCTACAATGCTTGTGGCTACTCACTGTCACAGTATAACTTTATTAAATAGTGTAAATTTCTCAAATCAATCTCTCAATG
>NW_018204176.1:0-593 GCF_001263595.1 Phalaenopsis equestris | reverse complement strand
TGTTTGATCCTTAAATTTCTTATAATTTAGTTTTTTATTTGGTTAAAAAATTATTGCAATTTTTTTCCTTTTTTTAAATATTTTTAAGTAGAAGTCGAAAAAAATTTTGTATTCTTTTTTTCTATGTGACTTATGTATGAAATTATGCTTAAATTATAATGTATGTTGTGATCTACTCATTCTTGCGGTTTTTATTTAATTGATACAAGGTTGATGTTCTTATGAGTAGAGCAAGTTTTGAACATTTGAAGAGAAGGGTTGAAGAAACATTATCTAACAATTTAATATTTAATTCATTATCTCTTTCATATTGACATGTTTTTAATGGATTTAGAACTTTAATCTCTATACATACTCTTATGTTTGAAAAACAAGAGCAAAAATATTACTTTTACACAAGCCAAACTTTACAAGGAGGATATTCTCAATTATCAAGATAGATAGGTTTTTAAAATTAATTGGAAATGAAGTGCAATTTTCTTACAATAGTTGTAACGACTATTTGATTACTAGAGCATTTAATATATTTTACTTTTTTTTAATTATGCAAAATTAAGGACTAAATTGCCCATGAATAATGGCATGCAAGTGAT
>NW_018204175.1:0-593 GCF_001263595.1 Phalaenopsis equestris | reverse complement strand
TTGTGCTGATTGAATAATTAGGATTAAATTTGATTGTAATAATATTCTGCCACAATCTGCAGCACTTGTTTTAATGAATTTATTTTTTGTTTTTTCGCATAAGTTTTTTGTTGTTTCAGAGAAATTTTTTTGGGCTAAGATATTATATCCAATTTTGATTAAGATGAATGTCATTGTCAATATATAAAAAATAAAATAAAAAAATAAAAAATAATAATTGATTTGATATATATTATATTTATTTTAAAAGTTAATTTTATATTTAAAATTATATTGAATCATGACAAAGATTTACTTCACAGTTACACCTGTTAAGCCTGCTTTATTTTTATCTTTATTGGAAACAGGTGGCAAAACCCCAAAATCCAATTAAAGCTGACGTTGAACATGTACAAGTATGCCACGTCATTCTTATGTATTCCATATCTGACACCTAGTATTTCTTTTTTACGTTTATGTCACTCGAATATTTCATTTAACACTCGTAATTTAACTTTCAAATAGTAATATTCACATTTTCATGCAAATAAGGCAGCATATATATATAGTAAAAACAAGGCGTCCTAAGTTAAAAGTTTGTGTTTTATGTGTAA
>NW_018204174.1:0-593 GCF_001263595.1 Phalaenopsis equestris | reverse complement strand
GTTTTGAATAATTACGCTAGGAATAGCAGGGACAATTTCTCTTCTAATTTTAGTTCTTTAGTTTTGATTTAACTGACAAAGGATCTATCTCTCTCACGTGTGGTGTATCTGGACTGGAGCTCTTCGTGAAGTTGAATTGATTGGAGGGTGATTTCGGTGTTAGGGCTTTCTCATGTGAGATTGAAAGGGGGATTTGAAGCAAAGTTTTGTAAGTTCTAGTGATTATAGAGAGATTATTTAAGTGTGTAACTCTACATTTATCCCATTCATAGTTGAATTTTGTGTGGTCTCAATCCGTGGATTTTTCTCATTCACGGGTTTTCCACATATATGCTTGTGTTCTTTTCTTAGATTACTTTGTTGTGGTTCTATTTGATTTCTTTTGTTTTGAATTTTTTTTAATCGATGTTCCAAATTTTTCGTGGTGTGTTTTAGATTGTGAACAAATTAAAACCCTCAGTGCATAAGTGTCATTAGTTTCGAGTATGAGCAATGACATACAAGCGAGATACAAAATTAAGACATTCATTCAATGAATCAAACTTCGTATTTTGAAGGATGTAAATGAAGGATTTGTTGTTTCAGAAAAAAGT
>NW_018204173.1:0-593 GCF_001263595.1 Phalaenopsis equestris | reverse complement strand
ATCTTTACACTGCAGCTGCATCAGCTGATGCCTTCGTTGCTAAGAAGTTAGGGAATAGTGTTGCAAATAATCATTGGGAGCTTAGAGATTTCTCTGCAAATTGGCCCAAGTCTGTAGACAAGATGAAAGGGCTAAAATAATAATAAATCAAAATATTATACTATCCATTAAGAAAATAATACCAATTTATATAGTATCAATTGGTAAATACATAAACAAAAAATGAAACGAATAAAATTTCCTCCAGTATACATTTAAAATTCCATTAAATGTTATCTTAAATTTACTTGAATATAAGAAATCAGCAAACAAAAGAAAATTTTACATATTTACCTCATCTGAAATGAAGTACGAAAAAAATGGGATTAGAGGGTGAAGCCCCGTATCATCAGACAAACTTGTCAATGCTTCATTGAAAATGGCAGGTTCAGACTCGCTGATGGTTGGCTCAGAGATCTTATCAAAGTATAGCTGAAATACAAATGAGTTAATATAATTACAAGCTTACCATAAGACCAATGTTTTGATACTTGATAAAATAATGAAGGAAGATTTACAAACAATCCACATATTTCCCATGTAGTTACATATCT
>NW_018204172.1:0-593 GCF_001263595.1 Phalaenopsis equestris | reverse complement strand
ATAGTTTTGCAGGTAAGGTAAATAAATGCAGGTAAAAAAATGTGGTAAAGTAAAAAAAATAAAATTGCATTGCATAAAATATAAATGCCTACCTGGGCCTCTGCTACCCATATAAATTAGCATAAAATATAAGGTAAATAAATGCATAAAATATAAATGAGTTGTTAAGCCCATATAAATTAGCATCATAAATCATAATATATTTACAGGAAATTTAAATAAATTTCGGGAAAGTAAACATGAGCATCCAGTACTGAAAAAGTCAAAAAAATTGAGACATTGCAAAACACGAGAGAGTAAAAGAGCACTCGTAGTCACATATGGAAGATTAGAACTAAGTGTAAGACATTGGAAAATGCAGGGGCTCAGAGTTGGACTGTGTACTTCCCGACCTTAAGTGAGAGCTATTAACCCAATAATCTACGGAGGGCATTTCTATCCTTGATCCAAGTGATCAAATGTGGACCTTTATAAATGTTCACTTTTTCAAATTTAGTTTTCATGCATGTAGGATTTGTTTTGTCATGCAAAAGAGATTTTTTGTTGCAAAGGGGATTTTCATTTGATGTAGTCCACAAGTTAATTAATTTAAT
>NW_018204171.1:0-593 GCF_001263595.1 Phalaenopsis equestris | reverse complement strand
GATTTAGTTGAAGAAAACTCCACGACTTGGAGAGTGAAACGACTAAGGAGGTTTTTTATCCTCCAAGTTCCAAATTCTCTAATCTCTCCATAAAATATTAAAGCTGCCAAAATCATGAAAAAATTGGATTCCTATTAGGTTCTTTATGCTAGGCCATAGAAGGAGAGCTCAACATTCGTAGTGATTTTCAAGAAAACATTCCTAACATAAAGGGGCTTTTCCTCTAGCACAAAACCTAAGTCCTTAAATCTCTATCATCTAGAATAAAAAGCTATAGGAATGAAATTACATTGAGTTTTTAGGAGTATTACTTTTGTGATGGTTGGAGCAGCGTTTTCTTTGCTTGCTCTTTGCTCCTACCGTGCTTCGACAAATCTAACTTTCTCTTCTTGTACAAAGATGGAAGAAGCTCTCCTTTTTCCTCAGAAAAGTTGAAGCCTTTTCTCCTCCATGTGGGATGAAGCTCATCTTCCCAAGAAGAAAGATCAAGAAAACTCTTCCCATGAAGTTCCCTCACACACTCAAAGAAATGGTGGAGGAGGAAGAAGAAGCTCTTTTGTTTACCTCTCCAAAGCTTCTCCAAACTTTTTTTT
>NW_018204170.1:0-593 GCF_001263595.1 Phalaenopsis equestris | reverse complement strand
TGAACTCTCTCTAATACTCTGCGTGGCTTTTTTAGGAACCGCTTGACTCTCTGAATGTCCTTTATGGAGAAAGGATTGAATCCCTCGCCCAAACTCATGGTCTGAAAAAAAAATGTTTGCAGTCCTCGGGATCAAGTAGCGCCGCCTGTGGGGTGAGCCAAAGAAGAAATGTGTGTCATCTGACTCAATTTGAGTGGTCTCAGAAAGCAGTTGAGCTAGTGCTAGAGAGGAGTTGATGATTCAACGTTGGTCTGTCAGTTAAGAATAAAATCATGTCACGATCTCGGGTCGGCAAGCTAATTGGGTTGCTCCAGAAGCTATTGGTACCACCCATCGGTCGATCGAGTTACAAAGAGAGAATGAAAGGAACTGTCGGTGATCTCTCGCCACTGAATGAGGGTGGAGTCTAGGTCTCTCGATTCAAGATGGACAGAATTTTGAGTGCGAGTGTTTTTTCTTGTTTTATGACTTTCATATTTTCTTTTTGTCTTCTTTCTTGTATTTTTCTTTTGCAACAGTTGAGGACGTACGATTCGAAAGCTTACCCTTTATTGGTGCCGACAAAAACCTAACTGCGACATTTGATTCAACAC
>NW_018204169.1:0-593 GCF_001263595.1 Phalaenopsis equestris | reverse complement strand
AATATTCAAGATAATTAAAATTTAAAATTAAAATCCTGAATAAAATATTCAAGATAATTGAATTCTTTCCACAAAAAAAAAAAAAAAATCAATCTAGAATAAGAACCATGAAAAAATGGGACAATAATTTGCCAAAAAAATTATTATTCAAATCACATAAAATGTACATATTTTTATATAATCACCTATGTTAAATAATTTCAAATACATAAGACTAGCATGCATGTCATTACTCTTTTTTTTATACTGTAAATCTTCTGTTAAAAATTTCTTATCCCGTTGAGCATTTAGCTCATTCGACACTTAGTCGACTATTATACAAGTATGAGAATGTACATATTGGACTATAGTTAGAGAATTTAATTAAACATAATCTTAAATTTTAAATGAACAATTCTAATTGTAATAAAGAAAAAGATGTTTATGATGAAAATTAAAGACATCTTTTGATATGCCAAAATTTATATGTAGTTTATAAATGACTGAAAAGGCTGAAGGAAGGTGATTGAATGGTGACCGGCAGCGATAGACAACATGGCAAAGGAGTGTACGGGGCTGAAGAAGCGAGATAGAAGGTTGACAGAATATGGAGG
>NW_018204168.1:0-593 GCF_001263595.1 Phalaenopsis equestris | reverse complement strand
CCTCGAAATATTGCTATTTACAAAATTTAGCTCAGGGATGATATCTTTGAACCATCAAACTGATGTATTTATGCATGTTTATTTTAGACCGAAATCTTGTCTTTTCATAAAATTATAGTTAAGAACTTATTAGTTTGTTCAATTGTTAATCAGGACCATTGAGAAAATTATGATATATTGAAAATATTTTGCATCGGTGTTAATTCAATCTAACTTAATACTCGATGTTGATATATTGAACGTCGATTGAGTGACACGCGCGTAGGGTCTGTCGAGAAAAAAACGTGTTTGTTGTCCGCTGGTGCGACCGACCATGCCGCGCTGTATCCCGGCCATTGGTTGTCCGCACATTCGAACGACCGAACGTAATATTTTCTCCATCAATTGATGCTAGCGACTATAATAAACTCGTCAACTTGCACAAAATACTCATAAAACAAATAAAATTAAGTTTAACTTTACATAGTATACCATAGCATAGTATGCAGCCAATTCAAGAATAACGATGTTGATCCTAGCTTATCAATAGAAAGCCACTTATAGAATGTGAGCAGTCGACAACGGTGGCAATGGCCGGCGGCGGCGACAGGCAG
>NW_018204167.1:0-593 GCF_001263595.1 Phalaenopsis equestris | reverse complement strand
TCGGATCGAAATAAACGAGCCGAGCCACATGTCAAAGTTTTGGACCAAATTTTTTTTCGAAATAATTTTGAGCCGACCTCAAAATCAGATTATTGATAATCCTATGTTTTGGTCATGTAATACTAAAAAAATTGAGGGTCATGCATGCAAATATTTAAATTTATGTACATGCGCTCATTTCTCAAAAAAATATTCGCCAAACGTACAGCCAGGAAGATGCCATGAAGTTGCATCATGTCAATTTAAGGTCCACATCATTTTCACTTTAAGGTCTTATTTAGACCTTAACTTTACAGATGATAAACATTATAGTAGTCCACATGGACAATTTTTCAATAATAACATTGGAATATTGCAGATTTAACCTACTGATATCATGCATTTATATTCCCTTTTTCTCTTAGCATATTTTTTTATTATCATCATTGTCTTTATATGGAGT
Source organism: Phalaenopsis equestris (assembly GCF_001263595.1). Classification (NCBI taxonomy): domain Eukaryota; kingdom Viridiplantae; phylum Streptophyta; class Magnoliopsida; order Asparagales; family Orchidaceae; genus Phalaenopsis; species Phalaenopsis equestris. Next base: position 151 of record NW_018204167.1, on the reverse strand, counting down.
ATCCTCTTAATGAAATTACACACCTTATAATGCCAAATAATGTGTTTCATTTAATTAATCATGATAGGAATTTGGTTTATTCTTTGACTAATGTTTACATTATTGCACACTCCAACCTTTCAAGTCATCATTATATATATATATATATATA
>NW_018204166.1:0-593 GCF_001263595.1 Phalaenopsis equestris | reverse complement strand
CCAAAATCTAGGGAAAATAGGAGAATGTCTCTATCCAACCTGCTTAAGAGACGAAGGGAAAGTGATCATTCCAGACTCTTTCGGAGATCTGACGATACTAGTAGTCACCTCCCTCCACTTCCGACAAACGCATGCGCAGGCAACCACGCTCCTGCGAAGCGGCCACCGGTCCTCGCTCGCATCCACCCGCTTTATAATATCGGCTAGGATTTCCGACAGCATACACGACCATCGATCATCTTCCTCATCCCCCTCCTCGGCAGAAGCGATTGCGGCCGAAGTCCCCGCACCCGTCACCTGCCGGAGGAGCAGATCGTCTCCACCATTGGGCTCAGTTCGCCGAGAAGATTTTCTCTGGGTGGATAGTTCGCCGGAGAAGGAGGAGCTCTTTCTCGGGAAGAATGCCCACCGTCGAGACATCTCCTTCCTACCCGATCTCAGGAGCGGTCGGAGGAAGTTCCCTCCGTCGCTCCCCCGTCTTTTTATTTTATTTTCGTTTTGGGACATTTACATAAATATCACCCAACTTCTATTTATTTGCATAACGACCCCTAAATTTTACATTTTATAATTCTTTCACTCAACCAGGGGTG
>NW_018204165.1:0-592 GCF_001263595.1 Phalaenopsis equestris | reverse complement strand
GTTGGATAGTGAAATTGGAAAAGGAATTTGTGTGTGCTTAGGGAAGGATTTGGATGGAGTTGACGACTTGGAGAAGGTCAGTGTGCGAAAGGGGTACCAGGAGGGATATCGGAGCAGCGATAGCAAGTTGGAAAGGGAGAGATACACACCACTTCGAGACGAGTTATAGCCAGAATAATTTCCTGCTGTCGGATACAACCCTAGAGGAAAAACAGATGCCGGTAACAAAAATCTCAAGCAAAAAACTAACCCTAACCAAAGAAAAGAGGATATATATATATATAACTGAGGGGGAGGGAGTCCAACCCAGCCCAAACCAAGCGTCAGTCAGCCCTTATCCATCTAGCTGAACCGGTTATCCAGTTCAGCTCCCCTGGCCCCCGCGTCATTCTCACCCTAAACCTGAAGAGCTAGGGTACTCAGCAACCCAAAGAACAGAAATTACTTGGCATAAACCCACATAACAGAAGCTTAATAGCATAAACCGAAAGAACAAATAATACTCAGCCTAAGCCTCATAAAACCACATAACAGGGGAAGGAAGAGGAGGAGGAGCTAAGCCCAAAGCATTATAGCAAAGAGGTTTGGAGAC
>NW_018204164.1:0-592 GCF_001263595.1 Phalaenopsis equestris | reverse complement strand
TCATCTATTAATAGTTGGTTGAAACGGATGGTTCATCCATGATTCCTCCAGCAGTGCTTCGTATACTAAATTTTAAAGCCTGCAGAGGTATGTAATTGTCCCAACTTTCAGAAGGGAATAAGTTTTTTTGAATATGGAACAATTATTTAATCTGGAGCTCTGTCTGTGCTATAAAGGTGCCATAATGTTTGGAGATGCATTGCTGCCTTCAGAATGTTCCCTCATTGTAGAAGAGCTAAAAGCAACTTCATTGTGCTTCCAGGTTTGATTCTTCTAGTTGAAAAGCTAGAAAATACTAAACTTTTCTTTCAGAATTTTTATCAAACAATATAAGGAATTTATGTTTATTTTTATAACTGAATGATGCTATACTCTCTAAATAAAGCTATACTCAAAGTGAGGCCACATATTATAGCTTATATAATTCATATTTTAGTTGTTATTGCTATAAAATATGAATTAATTTAATGATCTTTACATGTTCTCATATACGAGTTGACTGCCATTTGTGATATAAATAAGTGAAACTCCTTATATCAGAGTCAAAGGATCTTTTATCTTATTGGGTCAAAACTGAGGTTTGTCTTGGACT
>NW_018204163.1:0-592 GCF_001263595.1 Phalaenopsis equestris | reverse complement strand
GAGTATTCATCGAAACTTATGGTGCCATGCTTGGCAACAAAGCAAAGGATTTCCAAGGAAAAGATGCCTTCCCCTACTTACATGATCTAGTAAGAGACATAACTTATGTATAATAATCTATATTTATTTCTAAAACTATTCAAAACCAAAACTTTGATTCATATATGTGACACAAAAAAATTAGTGCAACAATACCTAAACCCTAGAGGAAGTTAAGACAAAGCAATTCAAAATCTTCGTAGAATATGTACATCAATTTAAGAAAGGACTCTCAGTTACCATAAGATTGATTCCAGCCTTGGTCCTTATGCGTAAGTTTTTGCCGGACAAGATTCTCAAACTTATGGATCACAATAAAAAATTCACGAATATCTGGGGCTACATACATTGCATTATTGATATGTATTGCAATATAATCATTTATTAAACCATCTTCTTTTTGCGCATAAATGCAAAAAATAATGTCATCATTTGTTATCTATTTTGCTCCAGAATTTGATGTCTGAGGAAAGAGTTGCAATTTGCTTTACATGAAAGAACAAAACAGCTCTAAGCAAGATACCATAGCTTGCATAGAGGAAAAGATTGACAA
>NW_018204162.1:0-592 GCF_001263595.1 Phalaenopsis equestris | reverse complement strand
GGGGCATTTACATACATACCACACAAGTCTTGTCTACTTCATGTTTATGCTAAACATTCATATTTACATATATACCACAAAACTTTAGCATCAAATGAAAAGAACAATCATTATCTTTTAAAAGATAAAATATAATTTTTCATACAAAAATTTTTGATGCGTTATAAAATTAATAAGCATAAGTATGAAACTTTGGGTGGCATATGTAAATACATGAGAATTATGTAATATATATATATGTATATATTCCTAAATAATTTACAATGAAAACAATTTTTTATGTCTAAATTTTGATATATCTTAATTTTGATAATACACACGAAAGTACACATAAAAAATGTGTAAGTGTTGATTCTGAGTAAATCTGACGATCCGGAGGAGAAGAATACAATTAGAGAGGGATCGCCGGTAAAGGAATGTGAGGCTCACTTATCTAAAAGAATGGAGCCGTCTAAGCAAAAGCCAACAAGACCAATAACGATCGAGCCACTAGTAGGATAAATAAAGGCGAGAAAATGATTCGAGTTCGAGTGGTTCAATCAGAAAAGAGATCAGTAGGAGCCTAAACGAACCATCATAAAGAAGCTGACCT
>NW_018204161.1:0-592 GCF_001263595.1 Phalaenopsis equestris | reverse complement strand
ATATATATATATATGTCAAATATGCTCCATTTAAGATCACTAAGGTCGATCATGTTTATGAAAATATGATACACCTTAGTGATGTTAATATTGTTAATAAAAATATTTTTCTTTGTTTTTATCATCGCATTAGTAATAAAAAAAGTTGAAGGAGCTTTAAAGAATACTAAGACCCTGTTTAAGGTAGCTTATAACTGCGTTTGGCGTTTTGAAAACACCGATGAGGCGTTTGTTTCGTGTTTTTGGTCTTCTTATCCAAAACCGGCGTTACGATTCGTTTAATAAATGCGGCCGCGGGATCGACTCCACGTCTCGCATCCTTAATTTGGTTTATTACTCACGTGCCCTTCTGCAACCCGTCTTCTCGCTTGACCCTATTCTGCCCTATATAACTCCTCACTCGCCTCTCTTTCTCTCTCAGTTGCTCAGATCTTGCACTTAGTGGTGTCTTTCACCTCTTCTCCTCTCTTTGACCTCTAGTAATTTCGATGCAATGCTCTTCTATATGCATTTTGCAGTGATTTCTCGATGCAATGGCTATCTCTATGTGTTTTTTCGATTTAGTGGCTTTCTTTGCGAGATTTTTTTTTTT
>NW_018204160.1:0-592 GCF_001263595.1 Phalaenopsis equestris | reverse complement strand
TATATACTTTCCTGTAAACCCTTGTCAGATTACTGTGGAATACTTTCATGTAAACCTGCATCAGGTCTCCTTTGCCTCAATAGAACTCGACTTGAGTGAATCAATTTGTGTAGTAGCCTCATCAGGAGGATGGTAGGAATATAAATCTGAAACTTGAAGGTGGAAGAAGTAAGCAAGCCGGGTGTTAGATCTATGATGTAGGGGTTTTCATTAATGCACTTAATTACAACAAAAGGTCCAATTTTTCGGGGGCTCAGCTTGGAGTATGCTCCAAGTGCAAACCGTTCCTTGTGCATTCTAATGATCGCAAGGCCACCCGAATCAAAAACCTTGTGACGTCTACGACTGTCGACCTATTTTTATAGTTATTGTTGGAATCAATTAATTTGGATCTAACTTCTTGAAGTAGACGGGTAGCATCCTCAGCCATGGAGGCAACAAATTGGCTCTTACACTTGGATAGTACAACAACATCTACCGTATGATTGGGTACTTTTATATTAACATTACTAAAGGTTTTCTTTCCGGTGGAGTGGTTAGTCATTAAATTATAAGCAAATTGTGCTTGTCCCAAAATGTTATCCCCTTGTTT
>NW_018204159.1:0-592 GCF_001263595.1 Phalaenopsis equestris | reverse complement strand
CACTCAATTGAAGCTAAGTTCAATGTCACTGACAATCATTCTGAATATGAAACTCTAATTAGTGGGCCATGGTTTGCTAAAGCGATAGGCACTCGACACTTCCTAATAAAATTCGACTCTGACTAGTGGTAAATCAGATGAAAGGGCAATTCAAGAACAAAGAAGAGATCATGACCAAACATCTCAATAAAGCCAAAACGGAGATAAGTAAATTCAAATACATTAATATTGAGCACATCACTCGAGCGAACAGCCAAGTAGCAGACCTCCTATCCAAGTGCATCCACACGGGGGAGGATACACCTCTAAAGCTTGTTCAACTGACCATTGAGGAAGCTAAAATGATGGAGTTGGAAACCGAAGGGATAAAAAGTTGAGTGGGTCATTACATATTATACCTTGAGACTGAGAAGATCTCTGAAAAAGTTACTGATCCAAAGCGCTTCAAAATCAATGCTACTCAATACTTTTTGATCGAATAAAAGTTTTTTTTTAAATATCAAACACATAGGTGTAACATGTAAGCTACAATATGTAACAGTAAACTAACAATAAAAATCAACTATATGAAGAAAACCAAAGGAAAAAAAAA
>NW_018204158.1:0-592 GCF_001263595.1 Phalaenopsis equestris | reverse complement strand
TTTTTTTTTTCACTCGGCTTAAGCATTTAGCTTTTTTCACTTATTGGATATGTGTAGATGTTATTTTGGCACACGATCAAATATATGTCCCGAATGACTTAGGCCGGAAGGATTACTGAGATGTAGAGGAAGAAGAAGTGAAGATAGCTTCAAACATTCCCCTTTAAGGCTTCAACTTCATTTACGAGCAAGAGATCGAAGGACTTTGGCTATAAAACCACGATCAAAAAGCTTTGTCGGCGTATTTATAGATGGCTAAGGCTAGGGCAAAGGCATGCATACGGTTTGTTTTCCTTTGCACAATTTTAAGCCATGCATGTCTTCCTTTCATGCTCCATAATTTTGAGGCTTGCGTGCCCACCCATGTCATACACATGTCTCTCTCAAGTTTCGTTGTATCAGAGTCTAATTTAATAATAAAAAAATTATGACAATATCATTGAAGTGTTTGACAAGTGTTGAGGCGCTATCCTTGTCTTGATTTATTTGAGTTAATTTGTTATAAATAAAAATTTATGCCATAATCAAAACTTGTAAAGAAGCATTACAATGTTCGAATCACATATAGAACTGGAGCTGTGATAAAAAAAAA
>NW_018204157.1:0-592 GCF_001263595.1 Phalaenopsis equestris | reverse complement strand
AAAAAAATAGTATCATAAGATATATTTGAGAACAATATGAAAAATGATCATGTCTTTGTTGCCACAACAATTCTTTTACCTTTAATTTTGTTCTGTCTCATTTTGATTGTGAAAGTAAAATTATTACATCTGAAGAGTTCCTTCTGAAGATATGAATTGGTGTTCATTGTCAAATATACCAAAATTGTTGAATTTACTAAATTTCATTACATTTTAAAATATATATTTTCAACTTCAAGCAAGCAAATGGTTCGTAGATGTACTTGAGTTCCGACGAAAAACGAAGCATAACATAAAAAGATGTACAAGTTTAGTGAATCTCATTGGGTTTTGTTACTTTGTGGAGTTGCAATTATGGCTGAAAAAAGTTGCAGGTTTTTAAATTAATTTAGTTTATTCTTATCTGAGCTAATTTAATGAATAAGTGGTGTAGAACCTTTAATTAGTTTCATCGCAATCCCTTTCATAGTGCCAAAGGAAGAGATTGAATTGATTTGTCGTTGGATAAAAAGACGTGGCTTTCAATTGCCATATCATATAAGTGGAACATCACCAAAGGAGTACATGCCTTGTTGGTTTGTGTGATGCATCA
>NW_018204156.1:0-592 GCF_001263595.1 Phalaenopsis equestris | reverse complement strand
ATGGATCTAGCTGTGAATAAGAGCGAGCTGCCTGATAAAACTGTCATTCGATTTGGATAGGGATTTAATAATACCAATATCAAATTTGGAGAAATCATTGTTGCTGTGTTAAGAATCAGGATTCCCTAAAATGACAGAACTGATAATGGAATTTAATCTAAAGTCAACACATGAGTTCTTGCCCCTAAAAAGGGCATTAGTAGAGAAAGACCCTATCACTGTTACAAAGCCTGCTAGAGTTGCTGGAAATACCTTCAAGACCACTATTGCTACTCTCACCAGTCTAGTCACCTCACCTATCACTATTCTCGTTACACTTAAAGGAAAGGGGAGTAAGGAAGATGATGAATCTGTTACTGTGAAAAGGTTGACATTCTTAAAATCACCTTCTCTGTTTGAGATAGGATCCAGCTCAAGGTCTGCCCCTCTGACTAGAACGTAGAGGAGGAACAAGATCTGAAAGTTGGTTAAAATCAGGAAAGTGAAAGACTCTGATATGATTGCCGCCTCAATTTCTTTGGATGAGAATGAAGAAGTTAGACTGCCTGAGACCTCTCCTCTCTTAAGTGGAAGCATATTTCATCCACTGTCC
>NW_018204155.1:0-592 GCF_001263595.1 Phalaenopsis equestris | reverse complement strand
ATAACTCCGACGCTATAACGCCAACTTAGCGTAGTTATCTCGACGGAACTAGTCTGCGTCGATTTTTTTCATCCATGGGACCGCGCAAGATGCTACATAGATGCAAATCTCATGCTAATTTTGAGTCGACATTATGCCCGACGCTAATTCTGATGCTAATGCAACAGTTTCCTGTAGTGTTTGGAAAATTAGACTTGAAAGATTTTAAATGTGACTTTCATCAGCTTCTTAGCTTGAGATATAAAGATGTTTAAATGCTTAAATTATTTCCAAAGTGACGAGCATGGAGCTTGAAAAGCATGCCTCTTTTTTAATATTCTGAAAAGTTCTAGAAAATAGTCATTTTAGAGTGTAGGTTATCATTATCACACTAATTAAGTCACACCGGCACCTTGACATGAGCACTCAAAAGCGACTTTATCAATCTCTATGGCACTTGTGGTTCAACAGCCGATAATGCCAATTTTGTAATTCTTTTTAGCTTTTTATTAGCATTATAACTAAATGAATTTAAATAATACCTATAACTTGTTTTATATGCAAAAACTTTTAGAAATAAATTATAATCTAATTTTGCTTTTATTAAATAATT
>NW_018204154.1:0-592 GCF_001263595.1 Phalaenopsis equestris | reverse complement strand
CGTAGAATGACTAAATATTATTGTAGATTTAGTATCATATTTTGCGTCAAAAAACATACACAATGCAAACCTGTAACAAAAAGAAAAATTATAATACTAGTTGCATTTTCACAACCTCCACAAAAACACATTTCACATTACATACCAAATTAAACATAATCATATCACCGATCAAGTCTCTAAACAATATTATTAATAAAAGTTAAATACTATAAAAAATCGACCTAAATAAGAATAGTAAAGTTAATCAAAAAAATTTCACAACAAATATTCAACATAATGCTACGAATAAAAGAAAACATAAAAAAAGAACTATTAATCATCTCCATCCTTCTCCTCATGCACGAATGTTATTAGTTGCTTGCCCCGGCTATCTGTTAAGGTCTCCGTCATGCGAGCTATAGAGTTTGTGACTCTATGTTGGTCTTCTAGCATCTGCTCGCACAACTGATGAATCTTTTCGTTCATTGCAGCCACATGTCTGACAAGAGCCTTCTGGTCTGGCTGTGATGAGCTCGAGGAACTAAGAACGAGGCCATGGGAGAGCTCGCCCTCGAAGGCTGTGCCCTTCCCTGCAAGGCCATAAACCCTC
>NW_018204153.1:0-592 GCF_001263595.1 Phalaenopsis equestris | reverse complement strand
ATTGCTTCAAAACTAAACCATGAAGGCAAAATCTAAACCAATATTATATAAAGATAGCAATCTCAAATGAATCGGGTTCAATTCTGACCATTTAAGTCATACAATGATAAAGTAGCATAGTAGCTAAAGCTTAAAATGTGTTTGTACAGCTTTAGTGAAGCACAAAATGGTATGGTTAAAATGAACGAAAATGGTTTCAATTTTTCTATGGATGGAAAATTTGAAATCCTAACACAGACATTAATCAATAAAGAAACGTATAACCTGATTTCTGCCTTGGGGCCACAATGAAAGATGACTACTTCAATCCATGGGTATTTTTCAAAGCACGCATAATAGCTTTACTCTATTCAAGAATAACATAACTAATCACTGTGGAAATACTTTAACCAATGAATGAACCGAAAAAGTTTCTCACCTAAGCATACAAGTTGCAATGGAAACTTTCTAAAAGAGTATAGATATGTAAGAGAGGAGAAATCGTCTTTTTGTCTCTTCAGATAATTGAAGAGAGGTTGAAAGAGTCAAATTCTCACTTTCGACTTCTTTCTCGTGCAAGGAGTTTACACCATCATCTCATGTTCATTAAGTG
>NW_018204152.1:0-592 GCF_001263595.1 Phalaenopsis equestris | reverse complement strand
TTAAATGGTGTTGTCATGATTCCAAATATGGAAGGTGCTAAAGCTACAAATATCATAGTGTATGGTTGATTTAATTGAATGGATGATAAAGTAAATTTTTCATGTGGGCTCTTGATTTCAAAGGAATTAGAAGTTGGGCTTAGCTTTGATGGGCTTTTGGAAATGGTATGTTGGGCTTCTTAAGAATGGGTCATGGGTAATTAATTAGTGCTTGGATTTAATGAGGATTTAAATCAACCATGGGTTTGATGAATTTTGAAATGATGATGTTTAGGACATGATTTTTGTGAAATTAGATCTGACACAAGGGTCCAACAGACTTTGAATTAGGGTGGACTTATGTGAGTTTGAATTTGAATTTGAATAGCCTTGGGCTTTGGTTTGAAATTTGGTGAAATTGAATTTGAATTTAGAATTTGGTGGGTTTGGAATGGATTTGGTAAAAACTGGGGCAATTTAGGGGCTTTGATAAAAATTGGATTATTTTGATATTTTAGGGATTTTGGGTGATTTGGTCAATTTTGGTGAAATTAGAGCACTTAATTAATTAATATTGATTTAATGCTGATTTTGGTGTAAATTCAGGTACTTT
>NW_018204151.1:0-592 GCF_001263595.1 Phalaenopsis equestris | reverse complement strand
CAAAACAATCTAAGAAAATTTGTGAGGCAAAACAAAGATCAGAGACTGTAACCCAGTACTACAATGATCTAATTGCATTATGGATAGAATGTGACCTATATTGTGACACTTAGAAATCTGTCGCCGATCTATCTTTCTTCCAAACCATAGTGTAAAATGACCGCTAGTCCAATTTTTTGCAGACCTCAACAAATATCTTTCCGAAGTCCAGAGCCATATCCTTGGTTGAGATCCTCTTCCTTCTACTCGTGCTGCTTGCACTGAGATTCATCACAAAGAGATTTGAAGACTTTTCATGCTTGGTGCTTTCACTTCTATTTTTGAAGTATTAGCTTTGGTCTCTAATAGTGTTCAACCCTAGGCCGGTCACCACACTTGTGATTAATGCCACAAACCCAACCACGCTCGTGATAAATATTGGAAGCTCCACAAGAAACCCGCATCCAAACCTTCAACAAAATCTTCCGCTGCCAAGGGTCTCGCTACTGCATCTAAATCCAGCATGGTATAGCCAACCTCTACCCAAAGCAATATGGAATCCTTCAATTCTCTTAAAAGTCGAATGAAGCACTTAACTGAGTTGTTTGGATCC
>NW_018204150.1:0-592 GCF_001263595.1 Phalaenopsis equestris | reverse complement strand
TCCTCAACCAAGTAGATCTTGTTGGTAACTGATTCCTCTTCTCCTCTAGCGCCTTTAACAAATTGTACATTTCTATTAAATTTCGACCTTCTCACTTTGAAACTACAAATGTTGGAATCTCATCCATCCTATCTTCAAGAAGAGGAGAACTGATATATTGTTATGGACTTATTCTATTTACATCATCCAGTCATTCTTGAAGAAGAGGAGCACTGATATCATGTAAGTGGATTGTTTGGTGCGAGGGGACAACAAATGAATCAGGAAATAAATAAGGTGTGCTGCTTGCACGAAATGAAAAATCTGAATCCTCAAGAAGTAGAATTGTCTCTTCAATCCTTCTTTCTCTAAATGAATCAAAAACCTTAAAAAAATTAATTAAGAAGGTTAGTGTTGATACAATTGCCTGATTGATCGAGGTGAGAATTGATTAAATTGAAGGTACATACTTAATGATGCTACAAGTCTGATAAAATGAAGTTGCAACCTCTTTTCCCACCTGCATTTGACTTAGACCACCGCATGATGCGAGGTCACATATGTGGCATCATGACCTCGCATCATGGGGTAGACAACATCTGAATGTTCAAAA
>NW_018204149.1:0-592 GCF_001263595.1 Phalaenopsis equestris | reverse complement strand
TTTTTTTCCCGGCCCTTTACATTGGCAGTTTTTTTCTTTTATTGCTCTATTTGATGAGGTTGGTTTTTGAGTTGTTACGTTCTCCGACAGTTATTAACATTCAACCATGTTTTTAAATATATTTTTATTTATTCAAAATTTTAGGATGAAATTTTAATACTTTTATTTTTTGTTGGCTAGTTGTTTTGCTTATGTCTACAGTTTTGCAGCTTGTTAGTTGGGTTTTTCATGGTGACTTGCTTCGTTGCATTTTTTTGTTCTTGCGCGGTTCGCTAAGGTTGGTTTTTGAGTTGTAATGTTCTTTAGTTGTTATTAAAATTCAACCATGTTTTTGAATATATATTTTTCTTATATTAAAAAATTTAGGATAGAGTTTTAATACTTTTTTTTGAGGCATTTTGTTCCCAGTCAATTGTGTTTCTTTCATTGGGGATCTCTGATGTTTGGAGTGATGTTTTATTATTGTTAATTTGTTGTTGGAGTTTTGTTTGTTTTTTCTTGTCGTTGTTATGTTTTGGAGTTCTTCGCTATTGTTGGCATTTATCATCTGCTCTGCTGTTATTTTTCCAATTCTAGCTTGTTTTGGTGGTTC
>NW_018204148.1:0-592 GCF_001263595.1 Phalaenopsis equestris | reverse complement strand
ATATATATACAAATATATTCTATAAATTCATTTCAAATTATGGTAGTATTAGACAAGGTTAACGTAGAAGGTAAATAGTTAAAAATGCTTCTCTAAAGCGCAATTGTTCTTCAAGCAAATGTAACTTTAGGGCCAATTCATATAACTAATAATTTCTCATACAATGATTTATGACCTTCTTAGATGCTGATTGAAATATTAATTAATTATAATGATTGGACATTTCTTTCCGTATCGAAATGTTCAATGCTTGAAACTCACCTACCTAAAATAAATAAAATTAATTTATTAAAAAAAACATATTATATCATCATATAATTCCAAAAGAAGTCATAGTATTTATTATTATTTTTTATTTTTGGTGTTTAATTTTCAAATTGATTTTGCAAAAATAATTTGTCCGGAAATAATAGTTAATATGTAGATGTGTATATACATAGGAATTGGTCCCTAAAAATTCAAAATTCATAGTAAAGCCCCAACCCATTTCGGATGGTCCCCAAAAGTTTTGAGGTGCATTTAGATACATGCCATATAAATCTTATGTATTTACATGATCTAATATAAACTTTGTATTTACATATGAAACGCT
>NW_018204147.1:0-592 GCF_001263595.1 Phalaenopsis equestris | reverse complement strand
CAGCCTCTGCGACAAGCTGTCGCTGCAACCACATTTCATGGCGGGCTACTGCCTTCATAGCAATTGATTATAGTCCCTGCAGCTCGTTACAGTTATTACTGTTGAATTATCCTTCGGTGGTCAATTTTGTAACTCCATTTCCCTATTGTAGAAGAAGACTGGACCTATGTACCAATAATCATATAATATATTTTTTCAATAGGGCAATGCATTGTGAATTTTTTCACTTTTTAGGGTTTTTCACATAAAAATCGAGATATCACGCTCGTTACTCATCTTTATTATATGACTGTATTGGATTCCCATACAATGCTAAGACACTAAATAATCTCTCAACACTGAAAATCATCTCACATCTTATCAATATATATATATATATATCGAAAGTCGTGCGGTCAGATGTGTTGACGGTACAAATAAGCAGCGTTTGATTGCGCATTGCAAAGACAAACTGCTATCGTGCAGGGTTGTCAAAAGGGCTTGTTGTTTGCGAATGACTCGTATTCAATTCCTTTGCTAAGTTAATGAGCGGAACACGAACAAAGATTTGTTCGTTTATGTTTGGCTCGTTTTGACTCGAAATACTGCTTAT
>NW_018204146.1:0-592 GCF_001263595.1 Phalaenopsis equestris | reverse complement strand
AAAAGGGTGAACACTCAAACCTTCATGCGACGTGCACAATTTAAGCCAAAAAGTTCCCTTCGCAATCGCTGAAATTACTCAACGAGTTTCATTTATAAAACAAAATGCACAAGCACGTCTAGCACGTCAACTTTGCCAAGAGAGGATTACTCATATTGCCATGCTTGTGTAAATCTACCGATAGGGCGAAAATTGAGATATTTAAATAAAAATTTTAAAATCTCGTTTCTTTCCTGCTAAACCAATGCCCTATTCGTGTGCTCACCGCTAATCTCTTTCCGCGCCCATATCTCCACTTTCTCTCCAACCAATTCTAAGCCTCCACTTAACCAAAAAAATAAAAATAAAAAAATAAGAAAAAAGAATTCAAACCTAGTACTAATGTAGTCTGTCCTCCCTCCCGTCATTTGCTCCCCCTCTTAGTTCACATAATCCCTCACGCTGTCTCTACTCTTTGTTCTCTGCTAAGTCTCATCCCAATAGCCACGAGGGCTTCCTCTCTTGCACGATGCAGGTGAGCAGCACTCCTTCCCTTCTCAAATCCTTCTCCTTCTCCTCCTGCTCTCTTGAATTGAACCCTTGCACAAAGCCC
>NW_018204145.1:0-592 GCF_001263595.1 Phalaenopsis equestris | reverse complement strand
CCTTTCTACACCCTATTCCATAGATGTATGTAATTCAAGAACAAATACAAAGTTAAAAAATGTGATATCAAAAACATCAAACTTTTTTTTCTTAAAAAAATAAAATACACATATCCCAACATATTGATTGGCATTCACCGTATAAGACCCCCTCAGGTCGGAAGTTCAAATCCCCTCTGGCAAAATTAACCTTAAGGAAGTGGTACTCAAATTATTAGGGACATTAGAAGCAGTTAAATGCTCGTATAATAGCCTCTAGCCATTCCTAGTTTAATATATAACTTAAGCTCCTTATTTACATTCACACCACAATATTTATAGAAGTGATTTTTCATACATAAAAAATTTTATGTTAGATGTGCAAACACATGAATTGCCGGGTAATCTCTGTACATTTTTCCTTATAACCTAATGATCACTCCCCATAATTCTACATACTTTTTAAAAATTGTGATCATAAATTTTTATAATCACAACAAAATTTATAGCAACGACAATGGTAAGTAGCCATCAATTAAATGAGCATGCATAAAATTCTTATATGTTTTTATTAGAGCATTTACATACATACCATCTAATTCCTGTGTATTTA
>NW_018204144.1:0-592 GCF_001263595.1 Phalaenopsis equestris | reverse complement strand
CTATAATTAGGGAATCTTTGATTCCTGCTAGAAGAATATTTCATATAAGATTTCCTTCTGTGCTGTGCACGGTAGAATTGGAAATTTTCTCCTGGTGGCCCGCGGACAAGAAAAAGGAAGGTTTCTTGCTGAAGAAAATTTTTGGAAAGATTCATTTTTGTAAAAAAATTCAGAGACTTCGATTTGGAAGGGATTCGATCCGCTTTGTTGGGAGGCGAAAATCAATTCCATTTCTTTGCTGGCGGAAGATTGGAGGCAAAAATCAGGAGGCGCTCGATTCTATTCCTTTGCGGGACCACAATTAGAATCTGATTTTTTTCTTTTGTTGTTGAGGTGATTTGCTTTGCTAGAGGCACAATAAAATTTGCTCTGATTTCATTCCTTTGCCGGAGGCGGTTGCGAAGAAGGAAATTGGAAGCTCTGATTTTATTCATTTGCTGCTTTGCTGGAGATATTCTTGCTGCGGAAAAGGAAGGGCAAACACGGGAAAAGGAACTTCACACGGAAAAGGAAAGTCCATGGAAAAGGAAATTTAGAGCGAAGATATTCCGGAGATTTTTCAGGACTCAAGAAAGGCAAGGAAAGAGAATCT
>NW_018204143.1:0-592 GCF_001263595.1 Phalaenopsis equestris | reverse complement strand
CACTGACATATCAACCATGAGCAATGGTGCAATATTAGGCTCAACAACTTCAAGCTTCATAGTTGTGTAGGCAGTCGATTCAACTTTAAGCATTTACTGTGACTCAACAAGAAGCCCACGAAGCTCTTAACATAGTAGTATGTATTATCTCTATTTTAAAGAAATTGAAAAATGCATTGTTTTATTTCGGGGCATCTCATTCATTCATCTTAAGCAAATTTACATTTAATTTTTTATTGCAAACACATCTATCAATTATCATTTCACATATTTCATCTGGGACTATAACTTAGTGTGTTTCAGATTATAAAATTCTTATCAACTATATGTGTAAGCCTGCTACACTCATAGTATTTTCGCTAGTTGAGTATGATATAATCTTGGGTTTGAATTGGTGAATCAAATTTTCTTAGGTAGCATCTAAGAACTAAAAATTATTTTATTTTCTCTTTCCATGTAATCCTGCTTGCACCAACTTTCTTTTCTTTCCCCGATCTAAAGCTTTCCTTTCCTAGTATTGATTGTTCTCCTACCACCTCTTTTTGTTATTAAGAGACAAGACAAAAATTTTGAGCATCCTAACTCTCTCCCT
>NW_018204142.1:0-592 GCF_001263595.1 Phalaenopsis equestris | reverse complement strand
TCATATAATATTAACATTTTAATTGACATTTACTTAAACCTAGTTAAAACTACTTCAATTATAACAACAAATAATAATGATTGCAAAATATATAATGCTACTTATTGGTATTTGCAATGAAAAAAATGCACTCATATCTATAAGAACTTCTAGGTGAGGAGGGGCGGTCCCAAGCTCTCCTTAGACAATATATGCATTTTTGACAAAGTTCTTTATAGCTTCAAAAATACTATATTTCATGTACATATAACCTCAATATTATTCTATAGTTTTCTCATAATAAGAAGTATTGCAAGAAAAAAAAAACATAAATAAACTCTATTTAGATTTAAATAAATTTAATATAAAAATTATTATTCGCAGTTTGCTATCGATGAAGTGGAAGACAAGATCTTGATGATACGATCATCATTTTAACTTGACACATATAACTTAAATAATTTTCTAATAATATTTCGACATGTAATTAATAATTCATAGAAAAATAATGACAACAATGAAATATTTCAACACAATCAAAACATTTCATTGAATTTAGAAAATTACTAAATTTAAAATGTTAAAAAATTCTATAAAAAATATTTAAAAAATA
>NW_018204141.1:0-592 GCF_001263595.1 Phalaenopsis equestris | reverse complement strand
TCTTGTTTGGAACCCGGTTGCTTTCAGTGTAATAAAATCTGCTTTTCAATTGGGGTTTGAGTTAACTCCGATATCAATTAGTATCAGAGCTAGCTTAATCATCCATCTTAGGGATTTCTAGCATTCACAATACCCAAACCATCTCCGAAAAAAAGAAAAAAATTGTTATCACCAAATATCTTTTCCACTCCCAAAATCCCAACCCTAACCATATTATCAAGGAGATACAGGCCCGAGCCTACCCAAGAAGAGATACAACGAGAGTGCTATTGTCTTCAAGAGTAGTTTGCAGAGATGGATGATGGAATCCGGGAGGATGTTACCCTCGATCGTGATATGGAGAGTCGAAGGGGAGAGAGGGTATTTGAATCCCTTCCATAGGGATATCTCAAGTGATGAGAAAGACAGACCCCAAAGCTTTGGAATTCAATATCAGCGGAGGCCGAGAGAGGAGGTTGTATACGGAGGACACATGGATTTTGGCATCAAAGAAGACCTACCAGAGTTCGATGGAGGTATGGATCCCAATGATTTCATCAAATGACAACAATCAGTTGAGAGGATCTTCGAGTACAAAGAAGTGTCAGAGGAT
>NW_018204140.1:0-592 GCF_001263595.1 Phalaenopsis equestris | reverse complement strand
CGGCTGTTGATTAACATTTTATCTAGATCACCCGCTTATCAGCAGCTTATTAATAAGCCACAGCTACTCCAAACAGACCCTTAAGCTCTTAGAGTTTTGAAATGAACAAATTTGGGCTTTTAAACTTGAAAAGTAATCTAAAATTTAGCCTCGTGCTAGAAAAATGATTCAAATGTGAACGTTTAAATTTACAAATTAATTTAAAATCAAAGCAAAAGTGATTTGATGGTTAACAAAGAAGCACGTGAAATTAAAAGTAATTTAAGCTTATGCAAGTCCACTTAGAAGATGTGCAACCGCGCATTTATTAGAAAGATTCAAAGTTTTTGGAATGTCAAAGAATTCAACAAAATTTAGATATCATTTGCTTAACATTCAAATTCTCACCTCAAGATTCAAAATTCAAGCTTACAAATGTACAGAAGACGGTGTTTCAAAAGTTTAAAGTTAAAAACTGCATGCATCAATATATTTATTCATATAAGATAAATTTATGTAACTTTAAGTCTTATATCTATCATTTAAAGTAACTATTGATCTAATTCATACTTTAAAATCATATAAATTGCTTTAAGACATGCAATGTTATCTA
>NW_018204139.1:0-592 GCF_001263595.1 Phalaenopsis equestris | reverse complement strand
ATATATATTGG
Organism: Phalaenopsis equestris; assembly: GCF_001263595.1. Taxonomy (NCBI): domain Eukaryota; kingdom Viridiplantae; phylum Streptophyta; class Magnoliopsida; order Asparagales; family Orchidaceae; genus Phalaenopsis; species Phalaenopsis equestris. Next base: position 581 of record NW_018204139.1, on the reverse strand, counting down.
GAAAGAACACGTGGCTTCCTTCGTGTCAATATAAAGAAAATGTACATGAGAGGGGAGGGGCGGAAGATCTCCAGTTTAAGAAGACAAAAAATATAATATAAAACTCACCATTAGGGGTTCCTCCTTCCACAGTACAATCCACACAAATAAAATATCGAAAATTACAAGTATACGAATAAAAAAACAAACCCCTAAACATGTATACCTATGCAAAAAAAAGCAAAACAAGCAAGAAACTAAAGAAAATCCAGGAAGTGGCATCAGACAAAATAAATCCAAAATGCACCAAGCCAATAGGAATCTGATCCATATAAATTACAGCGGCAAAGAGTAGCCAGCATAACAGAAGGTCCTCCTGATCTGTATAATGCCCAACATACCAGAAGGGTCCAACCTGCTCGAAAGGAGAGAAACAACAAACAATGTAAATAAAGGAGCACAAAAATGAAATAGAAAAATCCAAAATAGAGAGCATTCTAGCAAAGCCTCTCTAATTTTAAACATAAGGCAGATTTAAAGAGTCGTCAGTAAGTAAAAGCCGAAGGGGGGTAGGGGAGTTAAACCAACAGAGCACACTCCAC
>NW_018204138.1:0-592 GCF_001263595.1 Phalaenopsis equestris | reverse complement strand
AAAAAAAAATCACTTGTGGTAAAAAATGAACCATATAATTTGAGATTAGAGAAATTTATAAGCTTAAATAATAGTGTTATAGAAATTTAGATTTTATATATCAGTTATGATCCTTGCCCCATTTGTTTAAGCTTTGCAGGTTGACGAGTGTTCATCAACACATGATGCGCAACTTGGGTCTTCTATAAACCACCACCTAACAAGTGGTATAAGAGCTAATTGTACGTTTGAAATAAAATTTTTTATATGGTTTGCTACTCTTACAAGTCTTAACATCATTTGTCATAGTCGAACAATATTTAAGAGTTGATGACTCCCACATATGCTCGACATTGTTGAGTGCTCTTGGTGAATGCTAGTTGATAATGTTGAGAAGTCTCCATTAGAGGCGAGCGATGACCAATATTGAGACTTTCATATGAGGGGGAGATTATGAGATATGTTAAGATAGTGGACAATAGTTCCAGATTATGAATGAAATGTGAATTAAGTTTTTGATTTGCTAATAATGAATTTTATATCGTTGTTTAATTTTTTATGTTGATGGGTTTTAGGTATTGCTCAACTTGGTTCCCTAATGATCCAACAGTTC
>NW_018204137.1:0-592 GCF_001263595.1 Phalaenopsis equestris | reverse complement strand
AATAATAATAATAATTGCAAATGTTTGTTTTTTTTTTCATGGTACCTGATCTAATGTGGGATTGGGGACTGTGATTGGGAGGAAGAGAAATAAGCCATGAGTCCTCCCCGCCCCCTTCTCTCCCTCGCCAAATCCCTCCACGCTTTCCGCCCCGCCATTCTTCGATCAATCTCTTCCACCCCTTCTCTCTGTTTCCAAACCCTAGATGCTGATTCTTTACCTGCGTTGGCGCCGCGCACCCTTGCAGAGCTCCGCCACCGACTTGAAGCAGAGTCGCCGGAGCTATCAGACTTTGTTTACTCTGTTGAAGTTGGAACGAAGAAGAAACCTCTTCCCAAGCCGAAATGGATGCAAGCGACAATTCCTGGCGGGGCGAAGTACGCGGCTATCAAGGCTAAGTTGCGGGAGCTGAATTTACACACGGTCTGCGAGGAAGCGAAGTGCCCTAACCTTGGAGAATGTTGGTCCGGCGGCGAGACGGGAACCGCTACGGCTACCATCATGATCCTTGGCGATACCTGCACCCGCGGTTGCAGGTGAGTTTGGATTGAGTCGCTATTATTGTTATAATTTTACTTTTTTATTTTTTTTT
>NW_018204136.1:0-592 GCF_001263595.1 Phalaenopsis equestris | reverse complement strand
TTAAAATTTCCTTTTTAACAACATCTTTCATTATGGGATTCAACCTCCTCTGAGGGTCTGCTCTAGGTTTATTATAATCTTCCATTAAAATTCTATGCATACGAATTAAAATGTTGTTATCTTTAGTATCTGTTACTGTTCATCTAAAGGCTTTCTTATAATTTCTTCATGTTTCCATTAATTTTTCTTCCTGAAATTCAGTCAAGTCTAAGGATATTATAACAGGTATTGTTGATGAGTCCCCTAAAAAGCATACTTTAAATGAGTAGGGAGAACCTTCATCTTAAGTTCAGGAGATTTTTCAATAAATGGAATGAGAGGTTTACTATTTTCAGTAATGTATAAAATCTCTAAACTTTTCTGAGCATAATTTGAATGTTCAGTGTTTATCTCAATAGATTTATCTTAAAAATCAGTCTCATTCTCATCTCCCAGGTCTTGTTGTTTTGTTTTAACTTCATAACTTTCTCAGAGATAGTTATCAATTAAATAATCAATAGTCTCCATTCCTTAACATTTATCATCTTTTTCTTTTGTTGGATACTTTAATTAAATGTAACTTCATGGTCGTTAACTCTCAAGGTTAACTCTC
>NW_018204135.1:0-592 GCF_001263595.1 Phalaenopsis equestris | reverse complement strand
TTATGGATAGTTTTATTTTATTTTATTTGGTTAACAATTCAGCAATGATCAAATTATCTTTTACTTATTTTTAATTGTGGATTCTGTTTATGTGCAGTGGAAATGGCAGAGCGGGATTTTAGGTTTGGGGTTTATAGTAATTTTACTTTGTGCTCGACGTCTGGTACGTAGGGACAAACTTTGGCTCTTTTTTAGTTTAATTTCTTTTGTTGTTTAGTATTTTTATACCTAAGCATAAAGAATATTGCAGAAAGAAAAAGTACCAAGATTGTTTTGGGTAAATGCTATTTCTCCGCTGGCTGTGGTTGTGATGGGAGGAGTAATTGCCTTTGCGGTTGATGGGAATAACCAAGGAATTCCAATCGTAAGTTCCCCGTCACAATTTATGTTTTATTATTTTAATCTGTATGACAAAACAAATATTGCTATTTAATTCCAAAAGTTTATATTTATTTAATGATTCATATGTCAAATGTCCAACCCGTTATTGTATTATATAAAATTTTATAATTTTGTAAACACTCATTATTAGTCATATTTTATTACGAAGTTAATTCCAATTTGTTAAGGCCACTATGTGGAGATATATATA
>NW_018204134.1:0-591 GCF_001263595.1 Phalaenopsis equestris | reverse complement strand
AAACCCTAATCTAACTTGAGCCCTAAACTAAACCATGAACCTAAACTAAAACCTAGTTCAAACCTAAAACTAAACCAAATGACAAACTGAAACAACATTAAATCTAATTCAATCCCTAACCAAGACTTATGTTGAGTTAGATCTAACCCAAACTCAACCCTAAATCTAACCCAAATTAAGTGAAAACTAAACCCAACTCAGACTTAACCCAACTTAGGACTAACCTAAACCAAACCCAGACTTGACTTAAACCCTAAATCTAACCCAGGCCTGACCCGACCAAGACCAGACTCAAACCGTAAAACATAAAACCTAATCCAAGTCTAACCTAACCCAGACCTGACTCAAACCCTAAACCCTAAACCTAACACAGGTTTGACCCAGCCCAGACCTAACCCAGCCCAGACGCGAACTAAAACCTAACCAAGGTTTGACCCAACCCAAACCTGACCCAAAACATAAACCTAAACTAGGACTAACTGAAACAAGGCCTGATCCAAACCCTAAACCTAACCTAAGTCTGACCCAACCCAAACCCTAAACCTAAACTAGGTATGACCCAACCCAAATCAAACCAAAGTTAACTCAGGG
>NW_018204133.1:0-591 GCF_001263595.1 Phalaenopsis equestris | reverse complement strand
CTCCTCCTTCGGCTTTTTCTTCTTCTCGATTACACCATTCTACCTTCCCTCGCTCTCCGCTCTCTCTACCAATCTTTGTCTCTCGTTCTCTCTGCTTGTAAAACAAACAATTGAATCCCTGTTACCTGTCTGGTTTGTCTCAAAAAAAATGTGACATTTTCCTCTTAAAAGAAATACTCCGCACGATTATATCTGGCCCAACACTAAAACCTTGATAAATCCTTTTTCTATACTTCATTTAATTGTTTTTCAACTATTACAGAGTTGATATAAGATTTCAGCCAAAGATGTCAATTTTAAATCAAGTTTTCAAAGTAATCAACCAACTTAGTCAAGTTATACTTAATCATTTAAAAGACTTGAAAACAAAACTCATCTACCCTGCACAAAAATTTGTCAGGAAAGACAAACTTTTAATTGATTATAGCTCACAAAAAGTGAATATTATATTAAGTGTATAATTATGTTCATGCTCAAACTAATTTCAAGCCAGTAAAGATGTGGCCAAAGTCATCTGTCCACGTGGTTTGGCCCAAAGGACGACTTAATTTTGTCCCACCAGACAAACATCAACCCCAGATTTATTAGAGC
>NW_018204132.1:0-591 GCF_001263595.1 Phalaenopsis equestris | reverse complement strand
ATGGACTTGATGAATCGAATTTTCAAGCTATATGTGAAACAATTTTTTATTTTTTTCATTGACAATATTCTAATTTATTCAAGAACCGATAAAGATCATGCCAAGCATTTGAGGATGATGTTAGATCTGCCGAGACAAAATCAGTTATATGCAGAATTTTCAAAATGTGAATTATTGCTGCGAAACATTGCATTTTTGGGACACATTATCATTGGTCAGGGAATTTCAGTTGATTCTCAGAAGGTGAATGAAATTGTGGAATGTCCTACTTCATAGAATGTTAGTGAGGTACGCAGTTTTTTTGGTTTGACAATATATTACAGGAGGTTCGTCAAAGGCTTTTTACAAACGGCTTTGCCATTTTCCAAGTTGGTGAGAAAGAATGTCCAGCTTGAGTGGAATGCAAAATGAAGACAATTTAGAGGCTATATTTCAAATTGATAAAAAATGAACTTGCAATATTATTTTTAAAAAAAATATTTTATTTATGTTTTGCATTTGAATGTTTGAATGATATCTCATAAATGAGAGAAAAATAATTGACATATGAAATTACATTTAAATGATTTTAAATTGATATGAAATGATAAA
>NW_018204131.1:0-591 GCF_001263595.1 Phalaenopsis equestris | reverse complement strand
TCCCCACCGCTCTCATCTCTCACACCTCCACCACCTCATAACCATAAATCTTTCCCTCCACCATCTACTTTGTCTCCTTCTCCAAACCTTTATAAATCACCACTACAAGCATCCCCATCAACCCCTTCACCAAAACATTTTAATTTCCCACCATCATTATCTCCCTTATCTTCATCTTATCAATATAAGTCCTCCTCCATCTCACTTTCCACCTCTTTCATGCTATTACAAATAACCACCTCTACCATCCCCGCCACCGTATTATTACAAATCCCCACCACCACCATCTCCCCCAACTCTACCAACTTATCACTATAAATCTTCTCCTCCACCTTTCTCATCTCCATCTCCTCCATACCATTACTAATCAACACCCCATCCATCATCATTACCTCTTCCATAATATTATTACAAATCTCTATCACCGCCATCTCCCTTACCTCCGCATCCTTATCACAATGAATCTCCTTCACAATCACCCTCACCGCCGCCTCCATCCCATACACCTCCACTATTTCATTACAGACCGCTACAACCACCATCCCATCCTCCTCTATTATCGTCCTCTCCACCTCTATACCATTAAATCAC
>NW_018204130.1:0-591 GCF_001263595.1 Phalaenopsis equestris | reverse complement strand
GCGTGTTAACAAAGGACAATTTAAGATTTAGCAGAAATATAAAAATTTCCTCTTTAATATATCATCAAATTTTCATGGTAGTGATATCACTATTAATTAGGTCGACACCATACAACAAAAGAAAGTGCTTGACTGAATCCTCCATAGATCTAACGATTCAATGCAAAATGTGTGTCAGAAAGATGCATGGCGCTATGAAAGAAATGTTGCAAGTACTTCACTAATTGAGATAAATGCAAAATAGAAAGTTATGCACATTACAAATATATAAGTTAATTGAAAAAGATAAGGGTTATAATTGTCATTTCATAATAATAAGGACCCTTCATAAATATAGGGTATTAAATGTAATACTAGTTATTGAAATATAATGCCAACTATCTCATTTTCAAGGTCTTCTTCTCTCGTATTGGGTGTGATTTACGAATAAATTTAAATTAAATAAAATCACCCAATGTTTTCTAAATCTCTTTGGGAACGACATCTTCGAGATGCATGTCGCCTTTCACTCTAGTGAGCTAGTGATTAGGAATGTAAAATGTAGCTTTTAATGGGTTTAATTATGCTAATGACTTTCACTAATCAATCATT
>NW_018204129.1:0-591 GCF_001263595.1 Phalaenopsis equestris | reverse complement strand
TATATTCCAAATGTGTGTATTTGCATGCACATGTGTGTATGTATACTTATATGTATATAAATAGACATTTAAAGATTTTAATAAAACACATATAGTTATTACTAATATTATATTGATCTAAACTAACATAATACACTTGTAATGTGTTAGGGGTGAAGGAATGAGTGCTATTCCAAAATTTTTTATGTTTATCAAATGTAATATTGTACTAGACTAATTTATTTTTTTTAAATATGCATGTGTATGAATAAAAAAAATTATAGATTTCAATATCATAATGTTTAAAAGTTTTTAATTTTATAGATCTCAATATGCATATTTATCATAATGTTTTTAATTTTATAATTGTTTAAAAGTACAGTTGTTTGTAATTTCATAATGTAGGCTCATTAGGTTCTGGTGTTTCTCATTGATACTGACATATTTCAAAAATTTATTTTACTTAAAGAACTTAGATTAGATGTAGATTTAAGAGGCAAAGTTATTCACAATATCATTATGATTGCGCTTTAGCAAATTGGTTCGACTCCATATTCTTTTCTTTTAGTTTTGAGCTTCAAAAGAGCCACATGATATTGATATACTATATTG
>NW_018204128.1:0-591 GCF_001263595.1 Phalaenopsis equestris | reverse complement strand
TACAAATATCTAGTGAAAAACTATTGGATTGAAAACCAGTGGAATTGTAGAATGTTGAACACTCTCCTTACTCATGATCAAGCTAATCTTGTTATGAATACCCCTTTCACTTATGGGTAGAAAGATAATGTACTGGGTACCCCCTCCCTTTCTAATGTACTCTCAACTAGCTGAAGGTGAAAACTGATGGCAGTTTTTCTAATGAAGATGCTGGTTATGGGGGAGTGTTTAAAAACTCCTATGGAAAGTGCCTTATGTATTTATATTACCCCACTTTGGCAGCTCATGCTTCAAAAGCTGAAATGATTTCCATCTTTTGGGTTATCAACATTGCTCATGGATGTAAAGTTGATCATCTTTTTGTGGAGTCAGATTCCCTTACATGTATCAAGATATTGAGGAACCTATAACCACCTCCTTGACACATCCTTAAATGGTAGAGAAGAACAAACACTTATATTCAATCCTCTTAAATACTCTTTACTTGCATGCCCAAGGAAGGAAATGGACCTGCTCACTGGTTAGCTGCTTTAAGGAAGAACTCTGAGTTGATTGCAGTAGGAAATTCCCCCCCCCCCCCCCCCCCCCCCC
>NW_018204127.1:0-591 GCF_001263595.1 Phalaenopsis equestris | reverse complement strand
CGCAATTGAATTCCTTGCTCATAAAAGCTTTCAATGAAAGCCATAACTTAAGTTTGAGTGGATGAGTGTTAATTTAATTTGTAGGAAAATTAAAAATTATGGTCAGGACTCAAGATATTTTATTTTAATTTCTTTTACTTGAAATTAATATCTATGATTCATCACTTTTTATAATTATGCTTTATTGAATTCTTTTTCTTGATAAATTTAAAATGCACCCTAGTTTATATTTTGGCAAACCAAATAATATTTTGATGTTTTTTCATAAAATATTTTACAACTAAAATCTTTCTTCAAATATAAAATAATAACATGGATTAATTTTAAACTTGATGACTTGGCTAAATTTAATTTAAATATTGAATCACATAATATAACCCACTAAATTTTAATTATAGATTATAAAAAATTGACTAGGTTAATAGTAAGATTTCAAAATTTAATTGTACACTCCAATTCTCTCTTTGACATGCATTTACAAAACCTCATAGGCATTCCTAGGATTGTGATGTGTTGTAGTCCTCTGGCTAGCATTATTATACGTGTGATATTGCATATTTTGATGTAGTACTGATTTACTACAAGTTTTTT
>NW_018204126.1:0-591 GCF_001263595.1 Phalaenopsis equestris | reverse complement strand
TTTTTTTCTATTTGAATTGTTAAAATATGACAATTATTTTCAATTATGATTCTACGCCAACGAAAGCATATGTACAACAAGGATATTGAAGCCGACGAGCTCCACTTCGCTCTCCTTTGCTGCTTCTCATCTCTAAACCCGAGTCATTATCGGATTCTCTACGATGGTTGTCGACGGACGGTGAAATGTAAGGATTTTTTTTGATAAAAAATAATTAAGTAATAAATGAAGTAATTAATAACTTATTTAATTAATTTAGGTAATTAAAATTAATTAATTAATGCAATCAATTGGGGTTTTATGGCAAATTTAGGGAAAAAGCCCAAATTAAAAAAAAAAAATTGACATAGATCTAAGAGATGCACAAGAATGTAAGAGATTTATCATATAAACATGGAGCTCTAGTTAGCCCTAACCAAAGTTTTATTCTGGTATAATGATTTTACATGAAGATTTTGGACTGTTGTTGTTTAGGTTCAATTTAATTTGAGTTTAGATTAATTTAGGTTTAAATTGGTTTGATTTCATTTAGTTTAGGGCTCATTTAGGTGTTTGTTTGACTTTGGTCTTAGTTTTAGTTTAGGGTTCACT
>NW_018204125.1:0-591 GCF_001263595.1 Phalaenopsis equestris | reverse complement strand
GGATCTTGCCGTCCACAAGAGCCCTTGAATCCTTCTGAGCAATCAAGAAGAGACATCATCATCATCAACAAGAGACACAAACATGCAAATATTGTATATGTTTAATAAGACATATACAGCCAGCTCCTTCTCTTTATTTATAACGAGAGGAATCTGCATGCTACTTTGTCTTGGCTGTCAAAACTCTTTCTTTGAAATCTTGAAGCCATGGAGGCATGGAGTTGAGTCTCTTTTTGATTGTAGAAGTGTTGGTTAGCTCAACTAAATAATTCAGACAGCTGCAGCAGCTTTGATATGATAATATATTGTTTTGTGATGGTGACAACGTGTGCATGCTGTGCTTCAATGTAATCATGGATATTGAAAATTTGTCTCCTTACATCATTGAGAGACTACACCTTTTGCTATTTTTAATTTATTTGGGGGAATTGAGGGCATTTCTGAAAGATTTCATTGAGGATTATAAAAAGTAGAAAGCTAAAGCAAGCATTTGGAAGTAGGGGTGGAGCCAAGTTATAAAAATATGATATTTCTCTATATATAGAGTAAATTTTGATTTTTTTTTTCTTATGTAGTTAAGGTAGTTTTATA
>NW_018204124.1:0-591 GCF_001263595.1 Phalaenopsis equestris | reverse complement strand
GCGAACAAAGTTACTAGCCTTTCTTGAGGTGGATCTCACCAACTAGAAGCACCGGAGATCCTCCTCCTTGGCTAGCCGCCCGCTGAAGCCCTCCCCTCCCCTCCCGTCGGCCACCTCGCCGGCGTGTCTCTCGGCCACTGGAATAGCTGACCTCACCGGGGTTCTCCGCCGCTGTGCTTTTCCGTTTGTAGCTAGCCACCATCCATTTTGGAATTTTTTTTTTCCGACCGATCCCCTTTTGATTCCTCCTCCTCGCCGGCCACACCTCGCTGACATCAATTGCGTGACAAAGTAGTCCCATTCCAGCGCATAGCCCCAGATTTCATGCTTTCTTCCTTGCTTTTCTTGTGTCGGTTGCGTGTTACCGATGTTCCACCACAGCCACCTCGTCGTCTTGCTTTTCAGGCAACCAAACGCCCATCGAAGCATCCCGAAGTTGCTGGACAGCGAACTTCATCGCCTTTCGGAGGGGTGCAAGAGTCTTGGACCATGTGAAAAAGAGTTCTCGGACTTCATTGTGCTTCGTGAAAACCGCGCAACGGTATAACTCATTTTGCCTTTGTATTTTTACTTCCTAGCTAGCCCTAGGTT